>NW_028249505.1:0-270762 GCF_964263255.1 Lissotriton vulgaris | reverse complement strand
AAGCAGAGGGGACAATGTTCACAGTCACTAGACAGCGACTGGTGTGGAACCAGGAAGGAACCAGATGCTGTCGTCGCGATCAGGTGAAGAGTGGACGCTTGACTCTGCAGCCACGTGGACCAGGAGGTGTCTTCGATGACCAGGATGGAGACACGAGCTGTCCAACGCAGGCTCTCGCTGTCAGCGGTGTTGGATCCAGATTCGGCGTCAACAGGCCTTGGCAAAGGCAACCCACGCGGTGAGTGGAATCGGCATCTGGTGCGGACCAGGAGGGTCCGGGGTGCTTCTCCTTTGCAGGGAAGCAAGGACCAGTCTGGAGCAGCCAAACCAGCAGTGAAGTTTTCAAGGATCCTCGTCTAGGAGGCCACTAGCCAGCTGGCAAGTGACCAGACAACGCGTCAAGCAGCAAACAAGCAAAAGGGCCCCACGCAGATCTCGTGGAGGCTGGAGGGCTGATCTTCTGTGCAGGATCTGCTCGGGGCTGGGGCTTCTCAATCCCCAAAGCACTTCGTCGAGGATGTCTCTGAAGTCGTGCTGGAAGCGAAGTGCAGTTTCTCCAAGATGGCCGGTCCCACGTGTCTCGTCGCACCCACGGATCTCAGCTGTGCTGCAGATGTAGGTAGAGGTCGGAGAGGGCTCGGAGTTTGGGTCTCGTCGGGCTCTGAAGTCTGGATCCACCAGGGAAGATGACAAAGTGAACCGCTGAAACGCTTGATGTTGCCTGCTTGTGCAGGGTGGTCACTCCTTGGCCACAAGGGAGCTTTCTTCAGTCTTCTGTGGAGCAGAACGTCGAAGTTCAGAGTTTCTTCTTGTAAAGTTTCAAGTCAGGATTAATCTAACTTGGAATGGGACCAGCTCCTACCTTTATTCTCCTAAAGGGGGCTGTACTATGACTAGGTCCCTCCTATGGGTGGGACCAGGAAGGGGAGTGGTTACACCCCCTATCCTTTGTCCGGTTTCGCGCCAGAGCTGGGGCTGGAAAGCCCCAGCAACTGGTTTGAACTGGTGTATGCACAGGGACACCTAGTGTGCCCCAGGCATGTCTCATTCCTTTCAGGCCTGTCCTACCCAATACACAAAATCCTTTCTGGGGTGGTGCTAGCACCTCCCAAGGCAGGAAACCCTTTGTCCAGGCATCCCTCGCTGGAAGGACTCCCAGCAGCAGGAGGTCAGACTTGTGTCTGTGGTGGCAGCATCCATTTTGTGATGCTGAGGCTCGAGTTAACTTTAACCGGGGTTCACAGTTACATACATGTTGTGTCCCTCTAAAAGGGTGGAATGCTACCCCGTCGCCAGAATTGGCGATGGGGTAGTATTCCAATTCGTATGACACCTTACTCGACATGTTTTGATAATGCTATGCCAAAGTTAGCAATAACCGCGAGGATTATAATGCACTTAAGAGTATATGGTATAGCGTTATCATGGAAACAGCTAAAGGACTTGGCTCCGAAAGCTTCAGACAGGCTCAGCTCATGCCAGAGCACTATCTCACATAATTCCAAGCACTCTGCCTCCAGGATTGTTAAGGCCTGCCATAGGAGTGACTTATAGGAGTATATGTATCCATTTTATGTTTAGATATAGGTATACTATATCTAAAGCAAAGGGTGATTACACCACCTTGCCCCAGCTGATTGATCAGCCAGTTGTGTCAGATTTGGATGGCCAGCCAGGGGTGGCATAATACATGCTGCAGTCTTGGGTTCACTTATGCCCTGGAAACCTATGGTACACTGCACAAGGACTTACAAGAGGGACCCAATACCAATTGGTAAATGCACCTAAAGTACATGGATGTCAATTTAGAGAGAGAACAGCTGGGCTGTGGGTCTGATTAGCAGGCCCACAGCCAGGGAAAGTCGTAAACCAGTGAAGCAAAAAGCAAAAATCTGGGGTGACCATAGGATTGCAGACCCTACTCTCCTACATAACCCCTCCTCCCCCCAAACTTAGGGACATTAAACTAACCTTGACCAGGTGAGTCTTCCTGTTCTAAGTGGAAATACCTGGAGAGACCATATGCATTGCCATGGTCAGTCCCTGATCTGTGCTCCACTGTAAAGTCCATCCCCTGCAGGGAAATGGACCACCTAAGAAGTTTGGGGTTTTTACCCTTCATTTGATTTAGCCACAAGAGGGGCTTATGGTCTGTCTGAATCTTGAAGTGAGTTCCAAACAAGTATGGCCTCAACTTCTTCAGGGCCCAAACCACAGCAAAGGCCTCCCTCTCAATAGCTGACCAACTTTTCTCTCTAGGGGTCAGCCTTCTATTTATAAAAGCAATGGGCTGGTCATGACCATCAATATTCAGTTGAGATAGAACAGCTTCCCCACCCAACTCAGAAGCATCTGTTTGGACAATGAAAGGTTTGGAGTAGTCTGGACTCTTGAGAATAGGTGCAGTGCACATGGCCTGCTTTAGGTCATCAAATGCCTTTTGACAGCTAACTGTCCACTGAACTTTCTTTGGCATTTTCTTACTTGTCAGGTCATTAAGAGGGGTCACAATTGTCCCATAATTTCTGACACATTTCCTGTAGTAACCAGACAGGGCCAAGAAAGCTCAGACCTGTGTCTGGGTGGTTGGAGGAACCCAGTCCTTTATGGCCTGTATCTTGCTCTCCAATGGTTGAACCTGGCCTCCAACTACAAGGTGGCCCAGGTACACAACCTGACTCTGCCCTATCTGGCACTTAGTAGCCTTGATAGTGAGGCCTGCCTTTTGCAGGGCCTCCAAAACTTTCCTCAGGTGGATCAGGTGATCCTCCCAGGTGGAGCTAAAGACAGCAATATCATCTAGATATGCTGCACAAACGTCATCCAACCCAGTGAGAACTTGGTTCACCAACCTTTGAAAAGTGGCAGGTGCATTTTTCAAACCAAAGGGCATCACCACAAATTGGTAATGACCTACTGGGGTAGAAAATGCTGTTTTGGCTTTGGCATCCTCAGCTAACCTGATCTGCCAATCACCAGCTGTTAGGTCAAATGTACTCAAGAATTTGGCAGAAGCCAATTTATCTATGAGTTCATCTGCTCTAGGTATTGGATGGGCATCTGTCTTAGTGACAGCATTGAGACCCCTGTAGTCTACACAAAACCTCATCTCTCTCTTACCACCCCGGGTGTGAGGTTTAGGCACTAGAACTACAGGACTAGCCCAAGGGCTCCCTGAGGGTTCAATGACTCCCAATTCTAACATCTTCTGTACTTCTTTCTTTATGCAGTCCCTGATGTGGTCAGGTTGCCTGTAGATTTTACTCTTTATAGGCAGACTGTCACCAGTGTCCACCTCATGGGTGCACCAGTTTGTCTGACTGGGCGTCAGAGAGAACATTTGTCTAAAGGATTGAAGAACCTGTTTGCAATCCTTTTGCTGATCTTCAGAGAGGCTGTCAGAAAAGACCACACCATCTACTGATCCATCATCAGGGTTCTGAGTGAGCAGGTCTGGGAGAGGGTCACTCTCTTCCTCCTGTCCCTCATCTGTGGCCATGAGCAAGCCCATGTCCTCCCTGTCAACAAATGCATTGAGCCTGTTCACATGAAGTACTCTGTGAGTGCTCCTGGGAGTGCCAAGGTCTACCAGGTAGGTGATCTCTCCCCTTTGTTCAATGATGGTATGGGGTCCAGACCATTTGTCTTGGAAAGCTGCTGGGGCTACTGGCTCCAACACCCACACCATCTGACCAGGCTGGTAAACAGTAAGGACAGCCTTTTGGTCATGCCAAGCTTTTTCAAGTTCTTGGCTGGCCTCAAGGTTTTTAGATGCCTTCTCCATGTACTCTGCCATCCTGGAGCGGAGACCAAGTACATAGTCCACTATGTCAAGCTTAGGCTTTTTTAGAGGTAACTCCCATCCTTCCTTCACAAGACGTAAGGGTCCTCTTACAGGATGCCCAAATAGAAGCTCAAAAGGGCTGTAGCCAACCCCATTCTGTGGGACCTCTCTATAAGCAAACAGAAGGCAGGGTAAAAGAATGTCCCATCTTCGCCTAAGCTTTTCAGGTAACCCTTTTATCATCCCTTTTAGGGTCTTGTTGAATCTCTCCACAAGCCCATTGCACTGTGGATGATAGGGGGTGGTGAATTTGTAATTTACACCACACTCCTTCCACATTGCAGTCAAGTATCCTGACATAAAGTTTGCACCTCTGTCAGAGACAACCTCCTTAAAAAACCCCACTCTGGAGAAAACTCCAAGTAGGGCCCTGGCCACAACAGGAGCTGTAGTGGTCCTAAGGGGAATAGCTTCTGGATAACTGGTGGCATGATCCACTACCACTAGTATAAATCTGTGCCCAGATGCTGTTGGGGGGTCCATTGGTCCAACAATGTCAATTCCCACTCTTTCAGAGGGTACCCCCACCACAGGTAGTGGTATAAGGGGGGCCTTTGTTGTGCCACCTGATTTGCCACTGGCTTGACAAGTGACACATGAGCGACAAAACTCTTTGGTATCTTCAGACATATGAGGCCAGTGAAAGTGTGGGACAAGTATTTCCCAAATCTTGTTCTGGCCTAAGTGACCTACAAGGGGAATTTCATGGGCTAAGGTAAGAAGGAAACCTCTCAGAGTCAAGGGGATAAGCAGCCTACTGGTAGCACCAGGCTTGGGGTCTCTTGCCTCAGAGTATAGGAGTCCATCATCCCAGTACACCTTGTGGGTACCTGTAGCATTCCCTGCAGCCTCAGCAGCAGCCTGCTGTCTGAGGGGTTCAAGAGAGGAACAGTCTAACTGTGCCTGCCTCAAGTCTGCCCTGGAAGGTCCACCTGACCCAAGAAACTCAACCTGATCAGGCCCAAGCTCCTCTAGGCCAGTACCTTCTGGGGTCTTTGGGTCAGCCTCCTGAGAGGGCTGATCCTCACCTTGAGGCAGGGAGGAAGGCACTGCCTTAACCCTACTGCTCTTTCTCTAGGGTAGTGTCTGGTCCATTGTTCCAGCATCCATCACTTGTTCAGCTGGGCATTTCTTGGCCTGTGACCTGGTCACAGCAAGGTCATGTGCTGACAAACCTAACATTTCAATAAAGTTGTGTACACATCAACTGTGAGTACATCCCTGCCTTGGGCACACCTTTAGTTCTTCTAAGAAGACTCCATGTGAATCACATTGATTGTTGCTTTGAGTTGTTTGTTTATCAAAGTTTGAGACCTGATGCCATTCAATATTGTACCATCATATTAAATGTATTGATCAGACAATCCATGTTTTTGATACTTAATACTTCTTCATCAAGTATGTAAACGCTCCGATGCATTTCGGGCTTCTTAGCCCTTTGTCAAGGAGTTATGAACCGGCTTGGGACAGTTCGCCATTTGTAAATTGCTGGAGGGTTAGTTGCAAGCGGGTAACAGGGACGGGATCTGCACGCGTCGCGTCAATTCCTTCCCACATCGAGGGAAGGAATTGACGCGACTTGACGCGGCGCGTGCAGATCCCGTATAACCACATATAACCACATATAACCCCTTGAATACCAAGTAAAAGGACACCACACAGGTTGTTATAAAAATAAACAATATATTTATTAATAACAAGCACCTCTGAACTCTTTATGAGATCAGAGGGCTAAGCACATGACAAGTCTCTTAGGAAAAATACGTTTAAGTTGCACAAATTACAATGGTGCCCTAGGGGCACGAGAAACCATATACTAAACAAGTGGTATAAGGAAATCGATGGAAGGAATGGAGCTGTCCAGAGTCTGGATGATCGCTGGGACTACACTACCCTAACCTTAGGTAAGTAATAGGAGGCCCACGGGACACATGTGCAGAGTGTGAACTCACACGCGAGATGCGTAACAAAGTCAATGGACAGTACAAATTACGAAAAGGTAAGTATTAGACAGTTCCGACTAGCTAGGACTGAAACGACTGGAAATCTGGACACTAGGAGAGTCAATCTACCCTTGAGCACCGAAATGCTCTTGTTACCTCACCCACGGGCTGCGGGTGCATAGGTGTCAAAGTGTGTCGGGTTTCCGCGTTGAAGTGTATGGAGCCTTGAAGAAAGATGCTGCAGGCGACCAGGAGGAAGCTGTCCGGAGTGATCCAAGTGTGGATCAAGGAAGATGAAGACCTGAAAGCAGAGGGGACAATGTTCACAGTCGCTAGCCAGTGACTGGTGTGGAACCAGGAAGGAACCAGATGCTGTTGTCGCGATCAGGTAAAGAGTGAACGCTTGACTCTGCAGCCACATGGACCAGGAGGTGTCTTCGACGACCAGGATAGAGGCACGAGCTGTCCCACGCAGGCTCTCGCTGTCGGCAGTGTTGGTTCCGGATTTGGCGTCAACAGGCCTTGGCAAAGGAAACCCACGCGGTGAGTGGAAAAGGCGTCTGGTGCGGACCAGGAGGGTCCGGGGTGCTTCTCCTTTGCAGGGAAGCAAGGGCCAGTCTGGAGCAACTAGACCAGCAGTGTGGATTTCAAGGATCGTCGTCTAGGAGGCCACTAGCCAGCAGGCAAGTGACCAGACAAAGCGTCGAGCAGCAATCAAGCAAAAGGGCCCCACACAGATCTCGTGGATGCTGGAGGGCTGATCTTCTGTGCAGGAGCTGCTAGCGGCTGGGGCTTTTCAATCCCTAAAGCACTTCATCGAGGATGCCTCTGAAGTCGTGCTGAAAGGGAAGTGCAATTTCTTCAAGATGGCCGGTCCCACGTGTCTTGTCGCACCCACGGATCTCAGCTGTGCTGCAGATGTGAGTTGAGGTTGGAGAGGTCTGGAAGTCCGGGTCTCGTCGGGCTCTGAAGTCTGGATCCACTCGAGAAGACGACAAAGTGAACCGCTGGAACGCTTGATGGTGCCTGCTTGTGCAGGGTGGTCACTCCTTGGCCACAAGGGAGATTTCTTCAGTCTTCTGTGGAGCAGAACGTCGAAGTCCAGAGTTTCTTCTTGTAAAGTTTCAAGTCAGGATTCATCTAATTTGGAATGGGACCAGCTCCTACCTTTATTCTCCTAAAGGGGGCTGTACTATGACTAGATCCCTCCTATGGGTGGGACCAGGAAGAGGGTGGTCACACCCCCTGTCCTTTGTCCCGTTTCACACCAGAGCTGGGGCTGGAGTGCCCCAGCAACTGGTTTGAACCGGTGTATGCACAGAGACACCTTGTGTGCCCCAGGCATGTCTCATTCCTTTCAGGCCTGTCCTACCCAATACACAAAATCCTGTCTGGGGTGGTGCTAGAACCTCCCAAGGCAGGAAACCCTTTGTCCAGGCCTCCCTCGCTGGAAGGACTCCCAGCAGCAGGAGGTCAGACTTGTGTCTGTGGTGGCAGCATCCATTTTGTGATGCTGAGGCTTGAGTTAACTTTAACCGGGGTTCACAGTTACATACATGTCGTGTCCCTCTAAAAGGGTGGAATGCTACCCCGTCGCCAGAATTGGCGAATTCGTATGACACCTTACTCGTCATGTTTTGATAATGCTATGCCAAAGTTAGCAATTACCGCGAGGATTATAATGCACTTAAGAGTATATGGTATAGCGTTATCATGGAAACAGCTAAAGGACTTGGTTCCGAAAGCTGCAGACAGGCTCAGCTCATGCCAGAGCACTATCTCACATAATTCCAAGAACTCTGCCTCCAGGATTGTTAATTGCAAAAAACACAGTTGATGGACAGAATGTAGAACAATGTCCTACATTCACCCCAGTACAAGGATCTGGGCCTAAATCCATTGTTTTTTTGCACTCCACACCACCCTGGGTTAGACACTGGCTATATGCAAATCAGCTCTGACCCTGTGCCTCATGGGAACAGTCCAGTCCGAACTACCAAGCCATGTCTTTCCCAGACCGGAATCAAGCATCCAAGGACCGGTTTCTGGCTATCAGCCTTCATCAGCCTGGATAGCTTGACTCCAGTGGTGTGGAGAGCCTGGGACTCACGTCTGAGTATACCCAGCACACTCGGGGTGAAAATTGCAAAAAACACAGTTGATGGACAGAATGTAGAACAATGTCATACATTCACCCCAGTACAAGGATCTGGGCCTAAATCCATCGTTTTTTTGCACTCCACACCACCCTGGGTTAGACACTGGCTATATGCAAATCAGCTCTGACCCTGTGCCTCATGGGAACAGTCCAGTCCGAACTACCAAGCCATGTCTTTCCCAGACCGGAATCAAGCATCCAAGGACCGGTTTCTGGCTATCAGCCTTCATCAGCCTGGATAGCTTGACTCCAGTGGTGTGGAGAGCCTGGGACTCACGTCTGAGTATACCCAGCACACTCGGGGTGAAAATTGCAAAAAACACGGTTGATGGACAGAATGTAGAACAATGTCATACATTCACCCCAGTACAAGGATCTGGGCCTAAATCCATCGTTTTTTTGCACTCCACACCACCCTGGGTTAGACACTGGCTATATGCAAATCAGCTCTGACCATGTGCCTCATGGGAACAGTCCAGTCCTAACTCTCAAGCCATGTCTTTCCCAGACCGGAATCAAGCATCCAAGGACCGGTTTCTGGCTATCAGCCTTCATCAGCCTGGATAGCTTGACTCCAGTGGTGTGGAGAGCCTGGGACTCACGTCTGAGTATACCCAGCACACTCGGGGTGAAAATTGCAAAAAACACAGTTGATGGACAGAATGTAGAACAATGTCATACATTCACCCCAGTACAAGGATCTGGGCCTAAGTCCATCGTTTTTTTGCACTCCACACCACCCTGGGTTAGACACTGGCTATATGCAAATCAGCTCTGACCCTGTGCCTCATGGGAACAGTCCAGTCCGAACTACCAAGCCATGTCTTTCCCAGACCGGAATCAAGCATCCAAGGACCGGTTTCTGTCTATCAGCCTTCATCAGCCTGGATAGCTTGACTCCAGTGGTGTGGAAAGCCTGGGACTCACATCTGAGTATACCCAGCACACTGGGGGTGAAAATTGCAAAAAACACAGTTGATGGACAGAATGTAGAACAATGTCACACATTCACCCCAGTCCAAGGATCTGGGCCTAAGTCCATCGTTTTTTTGCACTCCACACCACCCTGGGTTAGACACTGGCTATATGCAAATCAGCTCTGACCCTGTGCCTCATGGGAACAGTCCAGTCCGAACTACCAAGCCATGTCTTTCCCAGACCGGAATCAAGCATCCAAGGACCGGTTTCTGGCTATCAGCCTGGATAGCTTGACTCCAGTGGTGTGGAGAGCCTGGGACTCACGTCTGAGTATACCCAGCACACTCGGGGTGAAAATTGCAAAAAACACAGTTGATGGACAGAATGTAGAACAATGTCATACATTCACCCCAGTACAAGGATCTGGGCCTAAATCCATCGTTTTTTTGCACTCCACACCACCCTGGGTTAGATACTGGCTATATGCAAATCAGTTCTGACCCTGTGCCTCATGGGAACAGTCCAGTCCGAACTACCAAGCCATGTCTTTCCCAGACCGGAATCAAGCATCCAAGGACCGGTTTCTGGCTATCAACCTTCATCAGCCTGGATAGCTTGACTCCAGTGGTGTGGAGAGCCGGGGACTCACTTCTGAGTATACCCAGCACACTCAGGGTGAAAATTGCAAAAAACACAGTTGATGGACAGAATGTAGAACAATGTCATACATTCACCCCAGTACAAGGATCTGGGCCTAAATCCATCGTTTTTTTGCACTCCACACCACCCTGGGTTAGGCACTGGCTATATGCAAATCAGCTCTGACCTTGTGCCTCATGGGAACAGTCCAGTCCGAACTACCAAGCCATGTCTTTCCCAGACCGAAATCAAGCATCCAAGGACCGATTTCTGGCTATCAGCCTGGATAGCTTGACTCCAGTGGTGTGGAGAGCCTGGGACTCACGTCTGAGTATACCCAGCATACTCGGGGTGAAAATTGCAAAAAACACAGTTGATGGACAGAATGTAGAACAATGTCATACATTCACCCCAGTACAAGGATCTGGGCCTAAATCCATCGTTTTTTGCACTTCACACCACCCTGGGTTAGACACTGGCTATATGTAAATCAGCTCTGACCCTGTGCCTCATGGGAACAGTCCAGTCCGAACTACCAAGCCATGTCTTTCCCAGACTGGAATCAAGCATCCAAGGACCGGTTTCTGGCTATCAGCATTCATCAGCCTGGATAGCTTGACTCCAGTGGTGTGGAGAGCCTGGGACTCACGTCTGAGTATACCCAGCACACTCGGGGTGAAAATTGCAAAAAACACAGTTGATGGACAGAATGTAGAACAATGTCATACATTCACCCCAGTACAAGGATCTGGGCCTAAATCCATCATTTTTTTGCACTCCACACCACCCTGGGTTAGACACTGGCTATATACAAATCAGCTCTGACCCTGTGCCTCATGGGAAAAGTCCAGTCCGAACTACCAAGCCATGTCTTTCCCAGACCGGAATCAAGCATCCAAGGACCGGTTTCTGACTATCAGCCTTCATCAGCCTGGATAGCTTGACTCCAGTGGTGTGGAGAGCCTGGGACTCACGTCTGAGTATACCCAGCACACTCGGGGTGAAAATTGCAAAAAACACGGTTGATGGACAGAATGTAGAACAATGTCATACATTCACCCCAGTACAAGGATCTGGGCCTAAATCCATCGTTTTTTTGCACTCCACACCACCCTGGGTTAGACACTGGCTATATGCAAATCAGCTCTGACCCTGTGCCTCATGGGAACAGTCCAGTCCTAACTCTCAAGCCATGTCTTTCCCAGACCGGAATCAAGCATCCAAGGACCGGTTTCTGGCTATCAGCCTTCATCAGCCTGGATAGCTTGACTCCAGTGGTGTGGAGAGCCTGAGACTCACGTCTGAGTATACCCAGCACGCTCGGGGTGAAAATTGCAAAAAACACAGTTGATGGACAGAATGTAGAACAATGTCATACATTCACCCCAGTACAAGGATCTGGGCCTAAGTCCATCGTTTTTTTGCACTCCACACCACCCTGGGTTAGACACTGGCTATATGCAAATCAGCTCTGACCCTGTGCCTCATGGGAACAGTCCAGTCCGAACTACCAAGCCATGTCTTTCCCAGACCGGAATCAAGCATCCAAGGACCGGTTTCTGGCTATCAGCCTGGATAGCTTGACTCCAGTGGTGTGGAGAGCCTGGGACTCACGTCTGAGTATACCCAGCGCACTCGGGGTGAAAATTGCAAAAAACACAGTTGATGGACAGAATGTAGAACAATGTCATACATTCACCCCAGTACAAGGATCTGGGCCTAAATCCATCGTTTTTTTGCACTCCACACCACCCTGGGTTAGATACTGGCTATATGCAAATCAGTTCTGACCCTGTGCCTCATGGGAACAGTCCAGTCCGAACTACCAAGCCATGTCTTTCCCAGACCGGAATCAAGCATCCAAGGACCGGTTTCTGGCTATCAACCTTCATCAGCCTGGATAGCTTGACTCCAGTGGTGTGGAGAGCCGGGGACTCACTTCTGAGTATACCCAGCACACTCGGGGTGAAAATTGCAAAAAACACAGTTGATGGACAGAATGTAGAACAATGTCATACATTCACCCCAGTACAAGGATCTGGGCCTAAATCCATCATTTTTTTGCACTCCACACCACCCTGGGTTAGACACTGGCTATATACAAATCAGCTCTGACCCTGTGCCTCATGGGAAAAGTCCAGTCCGAACTACCAAGCCATGTCTTTCCCAGACCGGAATCAAGCATCCAAGGACCGGTTTCTGACTATCAGCCTTCATCAGCCTGGATAGCTTGACTCCAGTGGTGTGGAGAGCCTGGGACTCACGTCTGAGTATACCCAGCACACTCGGGGTGAAAATTGCAAAAAACACGGTTGATGGACAGAATGTAGAACAATGTCATACATTCACCCCAGTACAAGGATCTGGGCCTAAATCCATCGTTTTTTTGCACTCCACACCACCCTGGGTTAGACACTGGCTATATGCAAATCAGCTCTGACCCTGTGCCTCATGGGAACAGTCCAGTCCTAACTCTCAAGCCATGTCTTTCCCAGACCGGAATCAAGCATCTAAGGACCGGTTTCTGGCTATCAGCCTTCATCAGCCTGGATAGCTTGACTCCAGTGGTGTGGAGAGCCTGGGACTCACGTCTGAGTATACCCAGCACACTCGGGGTGAAAATTGCAAAAAACACAGTTGATGGACAGAATGTAGAACAATGTCATACATTCACCCCAGTACAAGGATCTGGGCCTAAGTCCATCGTTTTTTTGCACTCCACACCACCCTGGGTTAGACACTGGCTATATGCAAATCAGCTCTGACCCTGTGCCTCATGGGAACAGTCCAGTCCGAACTACCAAGCCATGTCTTTCCCAGACCGGAATCAAGCATCCAAGGACCGGTTTCTGTCTATCAGCCTTCATCAGCCTGGATAGCTTGACTCCAGTGGTGTGGAAAGCCTGGGACTCACGTCTGAGTATACCCAGCACACTGGGGGTGAAAATTGCAAAAAACACAGTTGATGGACAGAATGTAGAACAATGTCACACATTCACCCCAGTCCAAGGATCTAGGCCTAAGTCCATTGTTTTTTTGCACTCCACACCACCCTGGGTTAGACACTGGCTATATGCAAATCAGCTCTGACCCTGTGCCTCATGGGAACAGTCCAGTCCGAACTACCAAGCCATGTCTTTCCCAGACCGGAATCAAGCATCCAAGGACCGGTTTCTGGCTATCAGCCTGGATAGCTTGACTCCAGTGGTGTGGAGAGCCTGGGACTCACGTCTGAGTATACCCAGCACACTCGGGGTGAAAATTGCAAAAAACACAGTTGATGGACAGAATGTAGAACAATGTCATACATTCACCCCAGTACAAGGATCTGGGCCTAAATCCATCGTTTTTTTGCACTCCACACCACCCTGGGTTAGATACTGGCTATATGCAAATCAGTTCTGACCCTGTGCCTCATGGGAACAGTCCAGTCCGAACTACCAAGCCATGTCTTTCCCAGACCGGAATCAAGCAACCAAGGACCGGTTTCTGGCTATCAACCTTCATCAGCCTGGACAGCTTGACTCCAGTGGTGTGGAGAGCCGGGGACTCACTTCTGAGTATACCCAGCACACTCAGGGTGAAAATTGCAAAAAACACAGTTGATGGACAGAATGTAGAACAATGTCATACATTCACCCCAGTACAAGGATCTGGGCCTAAATCCATCGTTTTTTTGCACTCCACACCACCCTGGGTTAGGCACTGGCTATATGCAAATCAGCTCTGACCTTGTGCCTCATGGGAACAGTCCAGTCCGAACTACCAAGCCATGTCTTTCCCAGACCGGAATCAAGCATCCAAGGACCGGTTTCTGGCTATCAGCCTGGATAGCTTGACTCCAGTGGTGTGGAGAGCCTGGGACTCACGTCTGAGTATACCCAGCACACTCGGGGTGAAAATTGCAAAAAACACAGTTGATGGACAGAATGTAGAACAATGTCATACATTCACCCCAGTACAAGGATCTGGGCCTAAATCCATCGTTTTTTGCACTTCACACCACCCTGGGTTAGACACTGGCTATATGCAAATCAGCTCTGACCCTGTGCCTCATGGGAACAGTCCAGTCCGAACTACCAAGCCATGTCTTTCCCAGACCGGAATCAAGCATCCAAGGACCGGTTTCTGTCTATCAGCCTTCATCAGCCTGGATAGCTTGACTCCAGTGGTGTGGAAAGCCTGGGACTCACGTCTGAGTATACCCAGCACACTGGGGGTGAAAATTGCAAAAAACACAGTTGATGGACAGAATGTAGAACAATGTCACACATTCACCCCAGTCCAAGGATCTGGGCCTAAGTCCATCGTTTTTTTGCACTCCACACCACCCTGGGTTAGACACTGGCTATATGCAAATCAGCTCTGACCCTGTGCCTCATGGGAACAGTCCAGTCCGAACTACCAAGCCATGTCTTTCCCAGACCGGAATCAAGCATCCAAGGACCGGTTTCTGGCTATCAGCCTGGATAGCTTGACTCCAGTGGTGTGGAGAGCCTGGGACTCACGTCTGAGTATACCCAGCACACTCGGGTTGAAAATTGCAAAAAACACAGTTGATGGACAGAATGTAGAACAATGTCATACATTCACCCCAGTACAAGGATCTGGGCCTAAATCCATCGTTTTTTTGCACTCCACACCACCCTGGGTTAGATACTGGCTATATGCAAATCAGTTCTGACCCTGTGCCTCATGGGAACAGTCCAGTCCGAACTACCAAGCCATGTCTTTCCCAGACCGGAATCAAGCATCCAAGGACCGGTTTCTGGCTATCAACCTTCATCAGCCTGGATAGCTTGACTCCAGTGGTGTGGAGAGCCGGGGACTCACTTCTGAGTATACCCAGCACACTCAGGGTGAAAATTGCAAAAAACACAGTTGATGGACAGAATGTAGAACAATGTCATACATTCACCCCAGTACAAGGATCTGGGCCTAAATCCATCGTTTTTTTGCACTCCACACCACCCTGGGTTAGACACTGGCTATATGCAAATCAGCTCTGACCCTGTGCCTCATGGGAACAGTCCAGTCCGAACTACCAAGCCATGTCTTTCCCAGACCGGAATCAAGCATCCAAGGACCGGTTTCTGGCTATCAGCCTGGATAGCTTGACTCCAGTGGTGTGGAGAGCCTGGGACTCACGTCTGAGTATACCCAGCACACTCGGGGTGAAAATTGCAAAAAACACAGTTGATGGACAGAATGTAGAACAATGTCATACATTCACCCCAGTACAAGGATCTGGGCCTAAATCCATCGTTTTTTGCACTTCACACCACCCTGGGTTAGACACTGGCTATATGTAAATCAGCTCTGACCCTGTGCCTCATGGGAACAGTCCAGTCCGAACTACCAAGCCATGTCTTTCCCAGACTGGAATCAAGCATCCAAGGACCGGTTTCTGGCTATCAGCATTCATCAGCCTGGATAGCTTGACTCCAGTGGTGTGGAGAGCCTGGGACTCACGTCTGAGTATACCCAGCACACTCGGGGTGAAAATTGCAAAAAACACAGTTGATGGACAGAATGTAGAACAATGTCATACATTCACCCCAGTACAAGGATCTGGGCCTAAATCCATCATTTTTTTGCACTCCACACCACCCTGGGTTAGACACTGGCTATATACAAATCAGCTCTGACCCTGTGCCTCATGGGAAAAGTCCAGTCCGAACTACCAAGCCATGTCTTTCCCAGACCGGAATCAAGCATCCAAGGACCGGTTTCTGACTATCAGCCTTCATCAGCCTGGATAGCTTGACTCCAGTGGTGTGGAGAGCCTGGGACTCACGTCTGAGTATACCCAGCACACTCGGGGTGAAAATTGCAAAAAACACGGTTGATGGACAGAATGTAGAACAATGTCATACATTCACCCCAGTACAAGGATCTGGGCCTAAATCCATCGTTTTTTTGCACTCCACACCACCCTGGGTTAGACACTGGCTATATGCAAATCAGCTCTGACCCTGTGCCTCATGGGAACAGTCCAGTCCTAACTCTCAAGCCATGTCTTTCCCAGACCGGAATCAAGCATCCAAGGACCGGTTTCTGGCTATCAGCCTTCATCAGCCTGGATAGCTTGACTCCAGTGGTGTGGAGAGCCTGAGACTCACGTCTGAGTATACCCAGCACGCTCGGGGTGAAAATTGCAAAAAACACAGTTGATGGACAGAATGTAGAACAATGTCATACATTCACCCCAGTACAAGGATCTGGGCCGAAGTCCATCGTTTTTTTGCACTCCACACCACCCTGGGTTAGACACTGGCTATATGCAAATCAGCTCTGACCCTGTGCCTCATGGGAACAGTCCAGTCCGAACTACCAAGCCATGTCTTTCCCAGACCGGAATCAAGCATCCAAGGACCGGTTTCTGTCTATCAGCCTTCATCAGCCTGGATAGCTTGACTCCAGTGGTGTGGAAAGCCTGGGACTCACGTCTGAGTATACCCAGCACACTGGGGGTGAAAATTGCAAAAAACACAGTTGATGGACAGAATGTAGAACAATGTCACACATTCACCCCAGTCCAAGGATCTGGGCCTAAGTCCATCGTTTTTTTCCACTCCACACCACCCTGGGTTAGACACTGGCTATATGCAAATCAGCTCTGACCCTGTGCCTCATGGGAACAGTCCAGTCCGAACTACCAAGCCATGTCTTTCCCAGACCGGAATCAAGCATCCAAGGACCGGTTTCTGGCTATCAGCCTGGATAGCTTGACTCCAGTGGTGTGGAGAGCCTGGGACTCACGTCTGAGTATACCCAGCGCACTCGGGGTGAAAATTGCAAAAAACACAGTTGATGGACAGAATGTAGAACAATGTCATACATTCACCCCAGTACAAGGATCTGGGCCTAAATCCATCGTTTTTTTGCACTCCACACCACCCTGGGTTAGATACTGGCTATATGCAAATCAGTTCTGACCCTGTGCCTCATGGGAACAGTCCAGTCCGAACTACCAAGCCATGTCTTTCCCAGACCGGAATCAAGCATCCAAGGACCGGTTTCTGGCTATCAACCTTCATCAGCCTGGATAGCTTGACTCCAGTGGTGTGGAGAGCCGGGGACTCACTTCTGAGTATACCCAGCACACTCGGGGTGAAAATTGCAAAAAACACAGTTGATGGACAGAATGTAGAACAATGTCATACATTCACCCCAGTACAAGGATCTGGGCCTAAATCCATCATTTTTTTGCACTCCACACCACCCTGGGTTAGACACTGGCTATATACAAATCAGCTCTGACCCTGTGCCTCATGGGAAAAGTCCAGTCCGAACTACCAAGCCATGTCTTTCCCAGACCGGAATCAAGCATCCAAGGACCGGTTTCTGACTATCAGCCTTCATCAGCCTGGATAGCTTGACTCCAGTGGTGTGGAGAGCCTGGGACTCACGTCTGAGTATACCCAGCACACTCGGGGTGAAAATTGCAAAAAACACAGTTGATGGACAGAATGTAGAACAATGTCACACATTCACCCCAGTCCAAGGATCTGGGCCTAAGTCCATCGTTTTTTTCCACTCCACACCACCCTGGGTTAGACACTGGCTATATGCAAATCAGCTCTGACCCTGTGCCTCATGGGAACAGTCCAGTCCGAACTACCAAGCCATGTCTTTCCCAGACCGGAATCAAGCATCCAAGGACCGGTTTCTGGCTATCAGCCTGGATAGCTTGACTCCAGTGGTGTGGAGAGCCTGGGACTCACGTCTGAGTATACCCAGCGCACTCGGGGTGAAAATTGCAAAAAACACAGTTGATGGACAGAATGTAGAACAATGTCATACATTCACCCCAGTACAAGGATCTGGGCCTAAATCCATCGTTTTTTTGCACTCCACACCACCCTGGGTTAGATACTGGCTATATGCAAATCAGTTCTGACCCTGTGCCTCATGGGAACAGTCCAGTCCGAACTACCAAGCCATGTCTTTCCCAGACCGGAATCAAGCATCCAAGGACCGGTTTCTGGCTATCAACCTTCATCAGCCTGGATAGCTTGACTCCAGTGGTGTGGAGAGCCGGGGACTCACTTCTGAGTATACCCAGCACACTCGGGGTGAAAATTGCAAAAAACACAGTTGATGGACAGAATGTAGAACAATGTCATACATTCACCCCAGTACAAGGATCTGGGCCTAAATCCATCATTTTTTTGCACTCCACACCACCCTGGGTTAGACACTGGCTATATACAAATCAGCTCTGACCCTGTGCCTCATGGGAAAAGTCCAGTCCGAACTACCAAGCCATGTCTTTCCCAGACCGGAATCAAGCATCCAAGGACCGGTTTCTGACTATCAGCCTTCATCAGCCTGGATAGCTTGACTCCAGTGGTGTGGAGAGCCTGGGACTCACGTCTGAGTATACCCAGCACACTCGGGGTGAAAATTGCAAAAAACACAGTTGATGGACAGAATGTAGAACAATGTCATACATTCACCCCAGTACAAGGATCTGGGCCTAAGTCCATCGTTTTTTTGCACTCCACACCACCCTGGGTTAGACACTGGCTATATGCAAATCAGCTCTGACCCTGTGCCTCATGGGAACAGTCCAGTCCGAACTACCAAACCATGTCTTTCCCAGACCGGAATCAAGCATCCAAGGACCGGTTTCTGTCTATCAGCCTTCATCAGCCTGGATAGCTTGACTCCAGTGGTGTGGAGAGCCTGGGACTCACGTCTGAGTATACCCAGCACACTCGGGGTGAAAATTGCAAAAAACACGGTTGATGGACAGAATGTAGAACAATGTCATACATTCACCCCAGTACAAGGATCTGGGCCTAAATCCATCGTTTCTTTGCACTCCACACCACCCTGGGTTAGACACTGGCTATATGCAAATCAGCTCTGACCCTGTGCCTCATGGGAACAGTCCAGTCCTAACTCTCAAGCCATGTCTTTCCCAGACCGGAATCAAGCATCCAAGGACCGGTTTCTGGCTATCAGCCTTCATCAGCCTGGATAGCTTGACTCCAGTGGTGTGGAGAGCCTGAGACTCACGTCTGAGTATACCCAGCACGCTCGGGGTGAAAATTGCAAAAAACACAGTTGATGGACAGAATGTAGAACAATGTCATACATTCACCCCAGTACAAGGATCTGGGCCGAAGTCCATCGTTTTTTTGCACTCCACACCACCCTGGGTTAGACACTGGCTATATGCAAATCAGCTCTGACCCTGTGCCTCATGGGAACAGTCCAGTCCGAACTACCAAGCCATGTCTTTCCCAGACCGGAATCAAGCATCCAAGGACCGGTTTCTGTCTATCAGCCTTCATCAGCCTGGATAGCTTGACTCCAGTGGTGTGGAAAGCCTGGGACTCACGTCTGAGTATACCCAGCACACTGGGGGTGAAAATTGCAAAAAACACAGTTGATGGACAGAATGTAGAACAATGTCACACATTCACCCCAGTCCAAGGATCTGGGCCTAAGTCCATCGTTTTTTTCCACTCCACACCACCCTGGGTTAGACACTGGCTATATGCAAATCAGCTCTGACCCTGTGCCTCATGGGAACAGTCCAGTCCGAACTACCAAGCCATGTCTTTCCCAGACCGGAATCAAGCATCCAAGGACCGGTTTCTGGCTATCAGCCTGGATAGCTTGACTCCAGTGGTGTGGAGAGCCTGGGACTCACGTCTGAGTATACCCAGCGCACTCGGGGTGAAAATTGCAAAAAACACAGTTGATGGACAGAATGTAGAACAATGTCATACATTCACCCCAGTACAAGGATCTGGGCCTAAATCCATCGTTTTTTTGCACTCCACACCACCCTGGGTTAGATACTGGCTATATGCAAATCAGTTCTGACCCTGTGCCTCATGGGAACAGTCCAGTCCGAACTACCAAGCCATGTCTTTCCCAGACCGGAATCAAGCATCCAAGGACCGGTTTCTGGCTATCAACCTTCATCAGCCTGGATAGCTTGACTCCAGTGGTGTGGAGAGCCTGGGACTCACGTCTGAGTATACCCAGCACACTCGGGGTGAAAATTGCAAAAAACACAGTTGATGGACAGAATGTAGAACAATGTCATACATTCACCCCAGTACAAGGATCTGGGCCTAAATCCATCGTTTTTTGCACTTCACACCACCCTGGGTTAGACACTGGCTATATGTAAATCAGCTCTGACCCTGTGCCTCATGGGAACAGTCCAGTCCGAACTACCAAGCCATGTCTTTCCCAGACTGGAATCAAGCATCCAAGGACCGGTTTCTGGCTATCAGCATTCATCAGCCTGGATAGCTTGACTCCAGTGGTGTGGAGAGCCTGGGACTCACGTCTGAGTATACCCAGCACACTCGGGGTGAAAATTGCAAAAAACACAGTTGATGGACAGAATGTAGAACAATGTCATACCTTCACCCCAGTACAAGGATCTGGGCCTAAATCCATCATTTTTTTGCACTCCACACCACCCTGGGTTAGACACTGGCTATATACAAATCAGCTCTGACCCTGTGCCTCATGGGAAAAGTCCAGTCCGAACTACCAAGCCATGTCTTTCCCAGACCGGAATCAAGCATCCAAGGACCGGTTTCTGACTATCAGCCTTCATCAGCCTGGATAGCTTGACTCCAGTGGTGTGGAGAGCCTGGGACTCACGTCTGAGTATACTCAGCACACTCGGGGTGAAAATTGCAAAAAACACAGTTGATGGACAGAATGTAGAACAATGTCATACATTCACCCCAGTACAAGGATCTGGGCCTCAATCCATCTTTTTTTTGCACTCCACACCACCCTGGGATAGACACTGACTATATGCAAATCAGCTCTGACCCTGTGCCTCATGGGAACAGTCCAGTCCGAACTACCAAGCCATGTCTTTCCCAGACCGGAATCAAGCATCCAAGGACCGGTTTCTGGCTATCAGCCTTCATCAGCCTGGATAGCTTGACTCCAGTGGTGTGGAGAGCCTGGGACTCACGTCTGAGTATACCCAGCGACCTCGGGGTGAAAATTGCAAAAAACACAGTTGATGGACAGAATGTAGAACAATGTCATACATTCACCCCAGTACAAGGATCTGGGCCTAAATCCATCGTTTTTTTGCACTCCACACCACCCTGGGTTAGACACTGGCTATATGCAAATCAGCTCTGACCCTGTGCCTCATGGGAACAGTCCAGTCCGAACTACCAAGCCATGTCTTTCCCAGACCGGAATCAAGCATCCAAGGACCGGTTTCTGGCTATCAGCCTTCATCAGCCTGGATAGCTTGACTTCAGTGGTGTGGAGAGCCTGGGACTCACGTCTGAGTATACCCAGCACACTCGGGGTGAAAATTGCAAAAAACACAGTTGATGGACAGAATGTAGAACAATGTCATACATTCACCCCAGTACAAGGATCTGGGCCTAAATCCATCGTTTCTTTGCACTCCACACCACCCTGGGTTAGACACTGGCTATATGCAAATCAGCTCTGACCCTGTGCCTCATGGGAACAGTCCAGTCCTAACTCTCAAGCCATGTCTTTCCCAGACCGGAATCAAGCATCCAAGGACCGGTTTCTGGCTATCAGCCTTCATCAGCCTGGATAGCTTGACTCCAGGGGTGTGGAGAGCCTGGGACTCACGTCTGAGTATACCCAGCACACTCGGGGTGAAAATTGCAAAAAACACAGTTGATGGACAGAATGTAGAACAATATCATACATTCACCCCAGTACAAGGATCTGGGCCTAAGTCCATCATTTTTTTGCACTCCACACCACCCTGGGTTAGGCACTGGCTATATGCAAATCAACTCTGACCCTGTGCCTCATGGGAACAGTCGAGTCCGAACTACCAAGCCATGTCTTTCCCAGACCGGAATCAAGCATCCAAGGACCGGTTTCTGGCTATCAGCCTTCATCAGCCTGGATAGCTTGACTCCAGTGGTGTGGAGAGCCTGGGACTCACGTCTGAGTATACCCACCACACTCGGGGTGAAAATTGCAAAAAACACAGTTGATGGACAGAATGTAGAACAATGTCATACATTCACCCCAGTACAAGGATCTGGGCCTAAATCCATCATTTTTTTGCACTCCACACCACCCTGGGTTAGACACTGGCTATATGCAAATCAGCTCTGACCCTGTGCCTCATGGGAACAGTCCAGTCCGAACTACCAAGCCATGTCTTTCCCAGACCGGAATCAAGCATCCAAGGACCGGTTTCTGGCTATCAGCCTTCATAAGCCTGGATAGCTTGACTCCAGTGGTGTGGAGAGCCTGGGACTCACGTCTGAGTATACCCAGCACACTCGGTGTGAAAATTGCAAAAAACACAGTTGATGGACAGAATGTAGAACAATGTCATACATTCACCCCAGTACAAGGATCTGGGCCTAAGTCCATCGTTTTTTTGCACTCCACACCACCCTGGGTTAGACACTGGCTATATGCAAATCAGCTCTAACCCTGTGCCTCATGGGAACAGTACAGTCCGAAATACCAAGCCATGTCTTTCCCAGACCGGAATCAAGCATCCAAGGACCGGTTTCTGGCTATCAGCCTTCATCAGCCTGGATAGCTTGACTCCAGTGGTGTGGAGAGCCTGGGACTCACTTCTGAGTATACCCAGCACACTCGGGGTGAAAATTGCAAAAACACAGTTGATGGACAGAATGTAAAACAATGTCATACATTCACCCCAGTACAAGGATCTGGGCCTAAGTCCATCGTTTTTTTGCACTCCACACCACCCTGGGTTAGACACTGGCTATATGCAAATCAGCTCTGACCCTGTGCCTCATGGGAACAGTTGAGTCCGAACTACCAAGCCATGTCTTTCCCAGACCGGAATCAAGCATCCAAGGACCGGTGTCTGGCTATCAGCCTTCCTCAGCCTGGATAGCTTGACTCCAGTGGTGTGGAGAGCCTGGGACTCACGTCGGAGTATACCCAGCACACTCGGGGTGAAAATTGCAAAAAACACAGTTGATGGACAGAATGTAGAACAATGTCATACATTCACCCCAGTACAAGGATCTGGGCCTAAATCCGTCATTTGTTTTTACTCCACACCACCCTGGGTTAGACACTGGCTATATGCAAATCAGCTCTGACCCTGTGCCTCATGGGAACAGTCCAGTCCGAACTACCAAGCCATGTCTTTCCCAGACCGGAATCAAGCATCCAAGGACCGGTTTCTGGCTATCAGCCTTCATCAGCCTGGATAGCTTGACTCCAGTGGTGTGGAGAGCCTGGGACTCACGTCTGAGTATACCCAGCACACTCGGGGTGAAAATTGCAAAAAACACAGTTGATGGACAGAATGTAGAACAATGTCATACATTCACCCCAGTACAAGGATCTGGGCCTAAATCCATCGTTTTTTTGCACTCCACACCACCCTGGGTTAGACACTGGCTATATGCAAATCAGCTCTGACCCTGTGCCTCATGGGAACAGTCCAGTCCGAACTACCAAGCCATGTCTTTCCCAGACCGGAATCAAGCATCCAAGGACCGG
Organism: Lissotriton vulgaris; assembly: GCF_964263255.1. Lineage (NCBI taxonomy): Eukaryota > Metazoa > Chordata > Amphibia > Caudata > Salamandridae > Lissotriton > Lissotriton vulgaris. Next base: position 247,763 of record NW_028249505.1, on the reverse strand, counting down.
TTTCTGGCTATCAGCCTTCATTAGCCTGGATAGCTTGACTCCAGTGGTGTAGAGAGCCTGGGACTCACGTCTGAGTATACCCAGCACACTCGGGGTGAAAATTGCAAAAAACACAGTTGATGGACAGAATGTAGAACAATGTCATACGTTCACCCCAGTACAAGGATCTGGGCCTAAATCCATCATTTTTTTGCACTCCACACCACCCTGGGTTAGACACTGGCTATATGCAAATCAGCTCTGATCCTGTGCCTCATGGGAAAAGTCCAGTCCGAACTACCAAGCCATGTCTTTCCCAGACCGGAATCAAGCATCCAAGGACCGGTTTCTGGCTATCAGCCTTCATCAGCCTGGATAGCTTGACTCCAGTGGTGTGGAGAGCCTGGGACTCACATCTGAGTATACCCAGCACACTCGGGGTGAAAATTGCAAAAAACACAGTTGATGGACAGAATGTAGAACAATGTCATACATTCACCCCAGTACAAGGATCTGGGCCTAAGTCCATCGTTTTTTTGCACTCCACGCCACCCTGGGTTAGACACTGGCTATATGCAAATCAGCTCTAACCCTGTGCCTCATGGGAACAGTACAGTCCGAAATACCAAGCCATGTCTTTCCCAGACCGGAATCAAGCATCCAAGGACCGGTTTCTGGCTATCAGCCTTCATCAGCCTGGATAGCTTGACTCCAGTGGTGTGGAGAGCCTGGGACTCACTTCTGAGTATACCCAGCACACTCGGGGTGAAAATTGCAAAAAACACAGTTGATGGACAGAATGTAGAACAATGTCATACATTCACCCCAGTACGAGGATCTGGGCCTAAGTCCATCGTTTTTTTGCACTCCACACCACCCTGGGTTAGACACTGGCTATATGCAAATCAGCTCTGACCCTGTGCCTCATGGGAACAGTTGAGTCCGAACTACCAAGCAATGTCTTTCCCAGACCGGAATCAAGCATCCAAGGACCGGTTTCTGGCTATCAGCCTTCATCAGCCTGGATAGCTTGACTCCAGTGGTGTGGAGAGCCTGGGACACACGGCTGAGTATACCCAGCACACTCGGGGTGAAAATAGCAAAAAACACAGTTGATGGACAGAATGTAGAACAATGTCATACATTCACCCCAGTACAAGGATCTGGGCCTAAATCCATCGTTTTTTTGCACTGTAGACCACCCTGGGTTACACACTGGCTATATGCAAATCAGCTCTGACCCTGTGCCTCATGGGAACAGTCCAGTCCGAACTACCAAGCCATGTCTTTCCCAGACCGGAATCAAGCATCCAAGGACCGGTTTCTGGCTATCAGCCTTCATCAGCCTGGATAGCTTGACTCCAGTGGTGTGGAGAGCCTGGGACTCACGTCTGAGTATACCCAGCACACTCGGGGTGAAAATTGCAAAAAACACAGTTGATGGACAGAATGTAGAACAATGTCATACATTCACCCCAGTACAAGGATCTGGGCCTAAATCCATCATTTGTTTTTACTCCACACCACCCTGGGTTAGACACTGGCTATATGCAAATCAGCTCTGACCCTGTGCCTCATGGGAACAGTCCAGTCCGAACTACCAAGCCATGTCTTTCCCAGACCGGAATCAAGCATCCAAGGACCGGTTTCTGGCTATCAGCCTTCATCAGCCTGGATAGCTTGACTCCAGTGGTGTGGAGAGCCTGGGACTCACGTCTGAGTATACCCAGCACACTCGGGGTGAAAATTGCAAAAAACACAGTTGATGGACAGAATGTAGAACAATGTCATACATTCACCCCAGTACAAGGATCTGGGCCTAAGTCCATCGTTTTTTTGCACTCCACACCACCCTGGGTTAGACACTGGCTATATGCAAATCAGCTCTGACCCTGTGCCTCATGGGAACAGTCCAGTCCGAACTACCAAGCCATGTCTTTCCCAGACCGGAATCAAGCATCCAAGGACCGGTTTCTGGCTATCAGCCTTCATCAGCCTGGATAGCTTGACTCCAGTGGTGTGGAGAGCCTGGGACACACGTCTGAGTATACCCAGCACACTCGGGGTGAAAATTGCAAAAAACACAGTTGATGGACAGAATGTAGAACAATGTCATACATTCACCCAAGTACAAGGATCTGGGCCTAAATCCATCGTTTTTTTGCACTCTAGACCACCCTGGGTTAGACACTGGCTATATGCAAATCAGCTCTGACCCTGTGCCTCATGGGAACAGTCCAGTCCGAACTACCAAGCCATGTCTTTCCCAGACCGGAATCAAGCATCCAAGGACCGGTTTCTGGCTATCAGCCTTCATCAGCCTGGATAGCTTGACTCCAGTGGTGTGGAGAGCCTGGGACACACGTCTGAGTATACCCAGCACACTCGGGGTGAAAATTGCAAAAAACACAGTTGATGGACAGAATGTAGAACAATGTCATACATTCACCCCAGTACAAGGATCTGGGCCTAAATCCATCGTTTTTTTGCACTCCACACCACCCTGGGTTAGACACTGGCTATATGCAAATCAGCTCTGACCCTGTGCCTCATGAGAACAGTCCAGTCCGAACTACCAAGCCATGTCTTTCCCAGACCGGAATCAAGCATCCAAGGACCGGTTTCTGGCTATCAGCCTTCATCAGCCTGGATAGCTTAACTCCAGTGGTGTAGAGAGCCTGGGACTCACGTCTGAGGATACCCAGCACACTCGGGGTGAAAATTGCAAAAAACACAGTTGATGGACAGAATGTAGAACAATGTCATACGTTCACCCCAGTACAAGGATCTGGGCCTAAATCCATCGTTTTTTTGCACTCCACACCAACCTGGGTTAGACACTGGCTATATGCAAATCAGCTCTGATCCTGTGCCTCATGGGAAAAGTCCAGTCCGAACTACCAAGCCATGTCTTTCCCAGACCGGAATCAAGCATCCAAGGACCGGTTTCTGGCTATCAGCCTTCATCAGCCTGGATAGCTTGACTCCAGTGGTGTGGAGAGCCTGGGACTCACGTCTGAGTATACCCAGCACACTTGGGGTGAAAATTGCAAAAAACACAGTTGATGGACAGAATGTAGAACAATGTCATACATTCACCCCAGTACAAGGATCTGGGCCTAAGTCCATCGTTTTTTTGCACTCCACACCACCCTGGGTTAGACACTGGCTATATGCAAATCAGCTCTAACCCTGTGCCTCATGGGAACAGTACAGTCCGAAATACCAAGCCATGTCTTTCCCAGACCGGAATCAAGCATCCAAGGACCGGTTTCTGGCTATCAGCCTTCTTCAGCCTGGATAGCTTGACTCCAGTGGTGTGGAGAGCCTGGGACTCACTTCTGAGTATACCCAGCACACTCGGGGTGAAAATTGCAAAAAACACAGTTGATGGACAGAATGTAGAACAATGTCATACATTCACCCCAGTACAAGGATCTGGGCCTAAGTCCATCGTTTTTTTGCACTCCACACCACCCTGGGTTAGACACTGGCTATATGCAAATCAGCTCTGACCCTGTGCCTCATGGGAACAGTTGAGTCCGAACTACCAAGCCATGTCTTTCCCAGACCGGAATCAAGCATCCAAGGACCGGTTTCTGGCTATCAGTCTTCATCAGCCTGGATAGCTTGACTCCAGTGGTGTGGAGAGCCTGGGACACACGGCTGAGTATACCCAGCACACTCGGGGTGAAAATTGCAAAAAACACAGTTGATGGACAGAATGTAGAACAATGTCATACATTCACCCCAGTACAAGGATCTGGGCCTAAATCCATCGTTTTTTTGCACTCTAGACCACCCTGGGTTAGACACTGGCTATATGCAAATCAGCTCTGACCCTGTGCCTCATGGGAACAGTCCAGTCCGAACTACCAAGCCATGTCTTTCCCAGACCGGAATCAAGCATCCAAGGACCGGTTTCTGGCTATCAGCCTGGATAGCTTGACTCCAGTGGTGTGGAGAGCCTGGGACTCACGTCTGAGTATACCCAGCACACTCGGGGTGAAAATTGCAAAAAACACAGTTGATGGACAGAATGTAGAACAATGTCATACATTCACCCCAGTACAAGGATCTGGGCATAAATCCATCATTTTTATTTACTCCACACCACCCTGGGTTAGACACTGGCTATATGCAAATCAGCTCTGACCCTGTGCCTCATGGGAACAGTCCAGTCCGAACTACCAAGCCATGTCTTTCCCAGACCGGAATCAAGCATCCAAGGACCGGTTTCTGGCTATCAGCCTTCATCAGCCTGGATAGCTTGACTCCAGTGGTGTGGAGAGCCTGGGACTCACGTCTGAGTATACCCAGCACACTCGGGGTGAAAATTGCAAAAAACACAGTTGATGGACAGAATGTAGAACAATGTCATACATTCACCCCAGTACAAGGATCTGGGCCTAAGTCCATCGTTTTTTTGCACTCCACACCACCCTGGGTTAGACACTGGCTATATGCAAATCAGCTCTGACCCTGTGCCTCATGGGAACAGTCCAGTCCGAACTACCAAGCCATGTCTTTCCCAGACCGGAATCAAGCATCCAAGGACCGGTTTCTGGCTATCAGCCTTCATCAGCCTGGATAGCTTGACTCCAGTGGTGTGGAGAGCCTGGGACTCACGTCTGAGTATACCCAGCACACTCGGGGTGAAAATTGCAAAAAACACAGTTGATGGACAGAATGTAGAACAATGTCATACATTCACCCCAGTACAAGGATCTGGGCCTAAATCCATCATTTTTTTGCACTCCACACCAACCTGGGTTAGACACTGGCTAGATGCAAATCAGCTCTGACCCTGTGCCTCATGGGAACAGTCCAGTCCGAACTACCAAGCCATGTCTTTCCCAGACCGGAATCAAGCATCCAAGGACCGGTTTCTGGCTATCAGCCTTCATCAGCCTGGATAGCTTGACTCCAGTGGTGTAGAGAGCCTGGGACTCACGTCTGAGTATACCCAGCACACTCGGGGTGAAAATTGCAAAAAACACAGTTGATGGACAGAATGTAGAACAATGTCATACATTCACCCCAGTACAAGGATCTGGGCCTAAATCCATCATTTTTTTGCACTCCACACCACCCTGGGTTAGACACTGGCTATATGCAAATCAGCTCTGATCCTGTGCCTCATGGGAAAAGTCCAGTCCGAACTACCAAGCCATGTCTTTCCCAGACCGGAGTCAAACATCCAAGGACCGGTTTCTGACTATCAGCCTTCATCAGCCTGGATAGCTTGACTCCAGTGGTGTGGAGAGCCTGGGACTCACGTCTGAGTATACCCAGCACACTCGGGGTGAAAATTGCAAAAAACACAGTTGATGGACAGAATGTAGAACAATGTCATACATTCACCCCAGTACAAGGATCTGGGCCTAAATCCATCTTTTTTTTGCACTCCACACCACCCTGGGATAGACACTGGCTATATGCAAATCAGCTCTGACCCTGTGCCTCATGGGAACAGTCCAGTCCGAACTACCAAGCCATGTCTTTCCCAGACCGGAATCAAGCATCCAAGGACCGGTTTCTGGCTATCAGCCTTCATCAGCCTGGATAGCTTGACTCCAGTGGTGTGGAGAGCCTGGGACTCACGTCTGAGTATACCCAGCACACTCGGGGTGAAAACTGCAAAAAACACAGTTGATGGACAGAATGTAAAACAATGTCATACATTCACCCCAATACAAGGATCTGGGCCTAAGTCCATCGTTTTTTTGTACTCCACACCACCATGGGTTAGACACTGGCTATATGCAAATCAGCTCTAACCCTGTGCCTCATGGGAACAGTACAGTCCGAAATACCAAGCCATGTCTTTCCCAGACCGGAATCAAGCATCCAAGGACCGGTTTCTAGCTATCAGCCTTCATCAGCCTGGATAGCTTGACTCCAGTGGTGTGGAGAGCCTGGGACTCACGTCTGAGTATACCCAGCACACTCGGGGTGAAAATTGCAAAAAACACAGTTGATGGACAGAATGTAGAACAATGTCATACATTCACCCCAGTACAAGGATCTGGGCCTAAGTCCATCGTTTTTTTGCACTCCACACCACCCTGGGTTAGACACTGGCTATATGCAAATCAGCTCTGACCCTGTGCCTCATGGGAACAGTCGAGTCCGAACTACCAAGCCATGTCTTTCCCAGACCGGAATCAAGCATCCAAGGACCGGTTTCTGGCTATCAGCCTTCATCAGCCTGGATAGCTTGACTCCAGTGGTGTGGAGAGCCTGGGACTCACGTCTGAGTATACCCAGCACACTCGGGGTGAAAATTGCAAAAAACACAGTTGATGGACAGAATGTAGAACAATGTCATACATTCACCCCAGTACAAGGATCTGGGCCTAAATCCATCGTTTTTTTGAACTTTACACCACCCTGGGTTAGACACTGGCTATATGCAAATCAGCTCTGACCCTATGCCTCATGGGAACAGTCCAGTCCGAACTACCAAGCCATGTCTTTCCCAGACCGGAATCAAGCATCCAAGGACCGGTTTCTGGCTATCAGCCTTCATCAGCCTGGATAGCTTAACTCCAGTGGTGTGGAGAGCCTGGGACTCACGTCTGAGTATACCCAGCACACTCGGGGTGAAAATTGCAAAAAACACAGTTGATGGACAGAATGTAGAACAATGTCATACATTCACCCCAGTACAAGGATCTGGGCCTAAATCCATCATTTATTTGCACTCCACACCACCCTGGGTTAGACACTGGCTATATGCAAATCAGCTCTGACCCTGTGCCTCATGGGAACAGTCCAGTCCGAACTACCAAGCCATGTCTTTCCCAGACCGGAATCAAGCATCCAAGGACCGGTTTCTGGCTATCAGCCTTCATAAGCCTTGATAGCTTGACTCCAGTGGTGTGGAGAGCCTGGGACTCACGTCTGAATATACCCAGCACATTCGGGGTGAAAATTGCAAAAAACACAGTTGATGGACAGAATGTAGAACAATGTCATACATTCACCCCAGTACAAGGATCTGGGCCTAAGTCCATCGTTTTTTTGCACTCCACACCACCCTGGGTTAGACACTGGCTATATGCAAATCAGCTTTGACCCTGTGCCTCATGGGAACAGTCGAGTCCGAACTACCAAGCCATGTCTTTCCCAGACTGGAATCAAGCATCCAAGGACCGGTTTCTGGCTATCAGCCTTCATCAGCCTGGATAGCTTGACTCCAGTGGTGTGGAGAGCCTGGGACTCACGTCTGAGTATACCCAGCACACTCGGGGTGAAAATTGCAAAAAACACAGTTGATGGACAGAATGTAGAACAATGTCATACATTCACCCCAGTACAAGGATCTGGGCCTAAGTCCATCGTTTTTTTGCACTCCACACCACCCTGGGTTAGACACTGGCTATATGCAAATCAGCTCTAACCCTGTGCCTCATGGGAACAGTACAGTCCGAAATACCAAGCCATGTCTTTCCCAGACCGGAATCAAGCATCCAAGGACCGGTTTCTGGCTATCAGCCTTCATCAGCCTGGATAGCTTGACTCCAGTGGTGTGGAGAGCCTGGGACTCACGTCTGAGTATACCCAGCACACTCGGGGTGAAAATTGCAAAAAACACAGTTGATGGACAGAATGTAGAACAATGTCATACATTCACCCCAGTAGAAGGATCTGGGCCTAAGTCCATCGTTTTTTTGCACTCCACACCACCCTGGGTTAGACACTGGCTATATGCAAATCAGCTCTGACCCTGTGCCTATAGGAACAGTCGAGTCCGAACTACCAAGCCATGTCTTTCCCAGACCGGAATCAAGCATCCAAGGACCGGTTTCTGGCTATCAGCCTTCATCAGCCTGGATAGCTTGACTCCAGTGGTGTGGAGAGCCTGGGACACACGTCTGAGTATACCCAGCACACTCGGGGTGAAAATTGCAAAAAACACAGTTGATGGACAGAATGTAGAACAATGTCATACATTTACCCCAGTACAAGGATCTGGGCCTAAATCCATCGTTTTTTTACACTCTACACCACCCTGGGTTAGACACTGGCTATATGCAAATCAGCTCTGACCCTGTGCCTCATGGGAACAGTCCAGTCCGAACTACCAAGCCTTGTCTTTCCCAGACCGGAATCAAGCATCCAAGGACCGGTTTCTGGCTATCAGCCTTCATCAGCCTGGATAGCTTGACTCCAGTGGTGTGGAGAACCTGTGACTCACGTCTGAGTATACCCAGCACACTCGGGGTGAAAATTTCAAAAAACACAGTTGATGGACAGAATGTAGAACAATGTCATACATTCACCCCAGTACAAGGATCTGGGCCTAAATCCATCATTTTTTTTTACTCCACACCACCCTGGGTTAGACACTGGCTATATGCAAATCAGCTCTGACCCTGTGCCTCATGGGAACAGTCCAGTCCGAACTACCAAGCCATGTCTTTCCCAGACCGGAATCAAGCATCCAAGGACCGGTTTCTGGCTATCAGCCTTCATCAGCCTGGATAGCTTGACTCCAGTGGTGTGGAGAGCCTGGGACTCACGTCTGAGTATACCCAGCACACTCGGGGTGAAAATTGCAAAAAACACAGTTGATGGACAGAATGTAGAACAATGTCATACATTCACCCCAGTACAAGGATCTGGGCCTAAATCCATCGTTTTTTTGCACTCCACACCACCCTGGGTTAGACACTGGCTATATGCAAATCAGCTCTGACCCTGTGCCTCATGGGAACAGTCCAGTCCGAACTACCAAGCCATGTCTTTCCCAGACCGGAATCAAGCATCCAAGGAACGGTTTCTGGCTATCAGCCTGGATAGCTTGACTCCAGTGGTGTAGAGAGCCTGGGACTCACGTCTGAGTATACCCAGCACACTCGGGGTGAAAATTGCAAAAAACACAGTTGATGGACAGAATGTAGAACAATGTCATACATTCACCCCAGTACAAGGATCTGGGCCTAAATCCATCGTTTCTTTGCACTCCACACCACCCTGGGTTAGACACTGGCTATATGCAAATCAGCTCTGACCCTGTGCCTCATGGGAACAGTCCAGTCCGAACTACCAAGCCATGTCTTTCCCAGACCGGAATCAAGCATCCAAGGACCGGTTTCTGGCTATCAGCCATCATCAGCCTGGATAGCTTGACTCCAGTGGTGTGGAGAGCCTGTACTCACGTCTGAGTATACCCAGCACACTCAGGGTGAAAATTGCAAAAAACACAGTTGATGGACAGAATGTAGAACTATGTCATACATTCACCCCAGTACAAGGATCTGGGCCTGAATCCATCGTTTTTTTGCACTCCACACCACCCTGGGTTAGACACTGGCTATATGCAAATCAGCTCTGACCCTGTGCCTCATGGGAACAGTCCAGTCCGAACTACCAAGCCATCTCTTTCCCAGACCGGAATCAAGCATCCAAGGACCGGTTTCTGGCTATCAGCCTTCATCAGCCTGGATAGCTTGACTCCAGTGGTGTAGAGAGCCTGGGACTCACGTCTGAGTATACCCAGCACACTCGGGGTGAAAATTGCAAAAAACACAGTTGATGGACAGAATGTAGAACAATGTCATACATTCACCCCAGTACAAGGATCTGGGCCTAAATCCATCATTTTTTTGCACTCCACACCACCCTGGGTTAGACACTGGCTATATGCAAATCAGCTCTGATCCTGTGCCTCATGGGAAAAGTCCAGTCCGAACTACCAAGCCATGTCTTTCCCAGACCGGAGTCAAACATCCAAGGACCGGTTTCTGACTATCAGCCTTCATCAGCCTGGATAGCTTGACTCCAGTGGTGTGGAGAGCCTGGGACTCACGTCTGAGTATACCCAGCACACTCGGGGTGAAAATTGCAAAAAACACAGTTGATGGACAGAATGTAGAACAATGTCATACATTCACCCCAGTACAAGGATCTGGGCCTAAATCCATCTTTTTTTTGCACTCCACACCACCCTGGGATAGACACTGGCTATATGCAAATCAGCTCTGACCCTGTGCCTCATGGGAACAGTCCAGTCCGAACTACCAAGCCATGTCTTTCCCAGACCGGAATCAAGCATCCAAGGACCGGTTTCTGGCTATCAGCCTTCATCAGCCTGGATAGCTTGACTCCAGTGGTGTGGAGAGCCTGGGACTCACGTCTGAGTATACCCAGCACACTCGGGGTGAAAACTGCAAAAAACACAGTTGATGGACAGAATGTAAAACAATGTCATACATTCACCCCAGTACAAGGATCTGGGCCTAAGTCCATCGTTTTTTTGTACTCCACACCACCATGGGTTAGACACTGGCTATATGCAAATCAGCTCTAACCCTGTGCCTCATGGGAACAGTACAGTCCGAAATACCAAGCCATGTCTTTCCCAGACCGGAATCAAGCATCCAAGGACCGGTTTCTGGCTATCAGCCTTCATCAGCCTGGATAGCTTGACTCCAGTGGTGTGGAGAGCCTGGGACTCACGTCTGAGTATACCCAGCACACTCGGGGTGAAAATTGCAAAAAACACAGTTGATGGACAGAATGTAGAACAATGTCATACATTCACCCCAGTACAAGGATCTGGGCCTAAGTCCATCGTTTTTTTGCACTCCACACCACCCTGGGTTAGACACTGGCTATATGCAAATCAGCTCTGACCCTGTGCCTCATGGGAACAGTCGAGTCCGAACTACCAAGCCATGTCTTTCCCAGACCGGAATCAAGCATCCAAGGACCGGTTTCTGGCTATCAGCCTTCATCAGCCTGGATAGCTTGACTCCAGTGGTGTGGAGAGCCTGGGACTCACGTCTGAGTATACCCAGCACACTCGGGGTGAAAATTGCAAAAAACACAGTTGATGGACAGAATGTAGAACAATGTCATACATTCACCCCAGTACAAGGATCTGGGCCTAAATCCATCGTTTTTTTGAACTTTACACCACCCTGGGTTAGACACTGGCTATATGCAAATCAGCTCTGACCCTGTGCCTCATGGGAACAGTCCAGTCCGAACTACCAAGCCATGTCTTTCCCAGACCGGAATCAAGCATCCAAGGACCGGTTTCTGGCTATCAGCCTTCATCAGCCTGGATAGCTTAACTCCAGTGGTGTGGAGAGCCTGGGACTCACGTCTGAGTATACCCAGCACACTCGGGGTGAAAATTGCAAAAAACACAGTTGATGGACAGAATGTAGAACAATGTCATACATTCACCCCAGTACAAGGATCTGGGCCTAAATCCATCATTTATTTGCACTCCACACCACCCTGGGTTAGACACTGGCTATATGCAAATCAGCTCTGACCCTGTGCCTCATGGGAACAGTCCAGTCCGAACTACCAAGCCATGTCTTTCCCAGACCGGAATCAAGCATCCAAGGACCGGTTTCTGGCTATCAGCCTTCATAAGCCTTGATAGCTTGACTCCAGTGGTGTGGAGAGCCTGGGACTCACGTCTGAATATACCCAGCACATTCGGGGTGAAAATTGCAAAAAACACAGTTGATGGACAGAATGTAGAACAATGTCATACATTCACCCCAGTACAAGGATCTGGGCCTAAGTCCATCGTTTTTTTGCACTCCACACCACCCTGGGTTAGACACTGGCTATATGCAAATCAGCTTTGACCCTGTGCCTCATGGGAACAGTCGAGTCCGAACTACCAAGCCATGTCTTTCCCAGACTGGAATCAAGCATCCAAGGACCGGTTTCTGGCTATCAGCCTTCATCAGCCTGGATAGCTTGACTCCAGTGGTGTGGAGAGCCTGGGACTCACGTCTGAGTATACCCAGCACACTCGGGGTGAAAATTGCAAAAAACACAGTTGATGGACAGAATGTAGAACAATGTCATACATTCACCCCAGTACAAGGATCTGGGCCTAAGTCCATCGTTTTTTTGCACTCCACACCACCCTGGGTTAGACACTGGCTATATGCAAATCAGCTCTGACCCTGTGCCTATAGGAACAGTCGAGTCCGAACTACCAAGCCATGTCTTTCCCAGACCGGAATCAAGCATCCAAGGACCGGTTTCTGGCTATCAGCCTTCATCAGCCTGGATAGCTTGACTCCAGTGGTGTGGAGAGCCTGGGACACACGTCTGAGTATACCCAGCACACTCGGGGTGAAAATTGCAAAAAACACAGTTGATGGACAGAATGTAGAACAATGTCATACATTTACCCCAGTACAAGGATCTGGGCCTAAATCCATCGTTTTTTTACACTCTACACCACCCTGGGTTAGACACTGGCAATATGCAAATCAGCTCTGACCCTGTGCCTCATGGGAACAGTCCAGTCCGAACTACCAAGCCTTGTCTTTCCCAGACCGGAATCAAGCATCCAAGGACCGGTTTCTGGCTATCAGCCTTCATCAGCCTGGATAGCTTGACTCCAGTGGTGTGGAGAACCTGTGACTCACGTCTGAGTATACCCAGCACACTCGGGGTGAAAATTTCAAAAAACACAGTTGATGGACAGAATGTAGAACAATGTCATACATTCACCCCAGTACAAGGATCTGGGCCTAAATCCATCATTTTTTTTTACTCCACACCACCCTGGGTTAGACACTGGCTATATGCAAATCAGCTCTGACCCTGTGCCTCATGGGAACAGTCCAGTCCGAACTACCAAGCCATGTCTTTCCCAGACCGGAATCAAGCATCCAAGGACCGGTTTCTGGCTATCAGCCTTCATCAGCCTGGATAGCTTGACTCCAGTGGTGTGGAGAGCCTGGGACTCACGTCTGAGTATACCCAGCACACTCGGGGTGAAAATTGCAAAAAACACAGTTGATGGACAGAATGTAGAACAATGTCATACATTCACCCCAGTACAAGGATCTGGGCCTAAATCCATCGTTTTTTTGCACTCCACACCACCCTGGGTTAGACACTGGCTATATGCAAATCAGCTCTGACCCTGTGCCTCATGGGAACAGTCCAGTCCGAACTACCAAGCCATGTCTTTCCCAGACCGGAATCAAGCATCCAAGGAACGGTTTCTGGCTATCAGCCTGGATAGCTTGACTCCAGTGGTGTAGAGAGCCTGGGACTCACGTCTGAGTATACCCAGCACACTCGGGGTGAAAATTGCAAAAAACACAGTTGATGGACAGAATGTAGAACAATGTCATACATTCACCCCAGTACAAGGATCTGGGCCTAAATCCATCGTTTCTTTGCACTCCACACCACCCTGGGTTAGACACTGGCTATATGCAAATCAGCTCTGACCCTGTGCCTCATGGGAACAGTCCAGTCCGAACTACCAAGCCATGTCTTTCCCAGACCGGAATCAAGCATCCAAGGACCGGTTTCTGGCTATCAGCCATCATCAGCCTGGATAGCTTGACTCCAGTGGTGTGGAGAGCCTGTACTCACGTCTGAGTATACCCAGCACACTCAGGGTGAAAATTGCAAAAAACACAGTTGATGGACAGAATGTAGAACTATGTCATACATTCACCCCAGTACAAGGATCTGGGCCTGAATCCATCGTTTTTTTGCACTCCACACCACCCTGGGTTAGACACTGGCTATATGCAAATCAGCTCTGACCCTGTGCCTCATGGGAACAGTCCAGTCCGAACTACCAAGCCATGTCTTTCCCAGACCAGAATCAAGCATCCAAGGACCGGTTTCTGGCTATCAGCCTTCATCAGCCTGGATAGCTTGACTCCAGTGGTGTGGAGAGCCTGGGACTCACGTCTGAGTATACCCAGCACACTCGGGTTGAAAATTGCAAAAAACACAGTTGATGGACAGAATGTAGAACAATGTCATACATTCACCCCAGTACAAGGATCTGGGCCTAAATCCATCGTTTTTTTGCACTCCACACCACCCTGGGTTAGACACTGGCTATATGCAAATCAGCTCTGACCCTGTGCCTCATGGGAACAGTCCAGTCCGAACTACCAATCCATGTCTTTCCCAGACCGGAATCAAGCATCCAAGGACCGGTTTCTGGCTATCAGCCTGGATAGCTTGACTCCAGTGGTGTGGAGAGCCTGGGACTCACGTCTGAGTATACCCAGCACACTCGGGGTGAAAATTGCAAAAAACACAGTTGATGGACAGAATGTAGAACAATGTCATACATTCACCCCAGTACAAGGATCTGGGCCTAAATCCATCGTTTTTTTGCACTCCACACCACCCTGGGTTAGATACTGGCTATATGCAAATCAGTTCTGACCCTGTGCCTCATGGGAACAGTCCAGTCCGAACTACCAAGCCATGTCTTTCCCAGACCGGAATCAAGCATCCAAGGACCGGTTTCTGGCTATCAACCTTCATCAGCCTGGATAGCTTGACTCCAGTGGTGTGGAGAGCCGGGGACTCACTTCTGAGTATACCCAGCACACTCAGGGTGAAAATTGCAAAAAACACAGTTGATGGACAGAATGTAGAACAATGTCATACATTCACCCCAGTACAAGGATCTGGGCCTAAATCCATCGTTTTTTTGCACTCCACACCACCCTGGGTTAGGCACTGGCTATATGCAAATCAGCTCTGACCTTGTGCCTCATGGGAACAGTCCAGTCCGAACTACCAAGCCATGTCTTTCCCAGACCGGAATCAAGCATCCAAGGACCGGTTTCTGGCTATCAGCCTGGATAGCTTGACTCCAGTGGTGTGGAGAGCCTGGGACTCACGTCTGAGTATACCCAGCATACTCGGGGTGAAAATTGCAAAAAACACAGTTGATGGACAGAATGTAGAACAATGTCATACATTCACCCCAGTACAAGGATCTGGGCCTAAATCCATCGTTTTTTGCACTTCACACCACCCTGGGTTAGACACTGGCTATATGTAAATCAGCTCTGACCCTGTGCCTCATGGGAACAGTCCAGTCCGAACTACCAAGCCAGGTCTTTCCCAGACTGGAATCAAGCATCCAAGGACCGGTTTCTGGCTATCAGCATTCATCAGCCTGGATAGCTTGACTCCAGTGGTGTGGAGAGCCTGGGACTCACGTCTGAGTATACCCAGCACACTCGGGGTGAAAATTGCAAAAAACACAGTTGATGGACAGAATGTAGAACAATGTCATACATTCACCCCAGTACAAGGATCTGGGCCTAAATCCATCATTTTTTTGCACTCCACACCACCCTGGGTTAGACACTGGCTATATACAAATCAGCTCTGACCCTGTGCCTCATGGGAAAAGTCCAGTCCGAACTACCAAGCCATGTCTTTCCCAGACCGGAATCAAGCATCCAAGGACCGGTTTCTGACTATCAGCCTTCATCAGCCTGGATAGCTTGACTCCAGTGGTGTGGAGAGCCTGGGACTCACGTCTGAGTATACCCAGCACACTCGGGGTGAAAATTGCAAAAAACACGGTTGATGGACAGAATGTAGAACAATGTCATACATTCACCCCAGTACAAGGATCTGGGCCTAAATCCATCGTTTTTTTGCACTCCACACCACCCTGGGTTAGACACTGGCTATATGCAAATCAGCTCTGACCCTGTGCCTCATGGGAACAGTCCAGTCCTAACTCTCAAGCCATGTCTTTCCCAGACCGGAATCAAGCATCCAAGGACCGGTTTCTGGCTATCAGCCTTCATCAGCCTGGATAGCTTGACTCCAGTGGTGTGGAGAGCCTGAGACTCACGTCTGAGTATACCCAGCACGCTCGGGGTGAAAATTGCAAAAAACACAGTTGATGGACAGAATGTAGAACAATGTCATACATTCACCCCAGTACAAGGATCTGGGCCGAAGTCCATCGTTTTTTTGCACTCCACACCACCCTGGGTTAGACACTGGCTATATGCAAATCAGCTCTGACCCTGTGCCTCATGGGAACAGTCCAGTCCGAACTACCAAGCCATGTCTTTCCCAGACCGGAATCAAGCATCCAAGGACCGGTTTCTGTCTATCAGCCTTCATCAGCCTGGATAGCTTGACTCCAGTGGTGTGGAAAGCCTGGGACTCACGTCTGAGTATACCCAGCACACTGGGGGTGAAAATTGCAAAAAACACAGTTGATGGACAGAATGTAGAACAATGTCACACATTCACCCCAGTCCAAGGATCTGGGCCTAAGTCCATCGTTTTTTTGCACTCCACACCACCCTGGGTTAGACACTGGCTATATGCAAATCAGCTCTGACCCTGTGCCTCATGGGAACAGTCCAGTCCGAACTACCAAGCCATGTCTTTCCCAGACCGGAATCAAGCATCCAAGGACCGGTTTCTGGCTATCAGCCTGGATAGCTTGACTCCAGTGGTGTGGAGAGCCTGGGACTCACGTCTGAGTATACCCAGCGCACTCGGGGTGAAAATTGCAAAAAACACAGTTGATGGACAGAATGTAGAACAATGTCATACATTCACCCCAGTACAAGGATCTGGGCCTAAATCCATCGTTTTTTTGCACTCCACACCACCCTGGGTTAGATACTGGCTATATGCAAATCAGTTCTGACCCTGTGCCTCATGGGAACAGTCCAGTCCGAACTACCAAGCCATGTCTTTCCCAGACCGGAATCAAGCATCCAAGGACCGGTTTCTGGCTATCAACCTTCATCAGCCTGGATAGCTTGACTCCAGTGGTGTGGAGAGCCGGGGACTCACTTCTGAGTATACCCAGCACACTCGGGGTGAAAATTGCAAAAAACACAGTTGATGGACAGAATGTAGAACAATGTCATACATTCACCCCAGTACAAGGATCTGGGCCTAAATCCATCATTTTTTTGCACTCCACACCACCCTGGGTTAGACACTGGCTATATACAAATCAGCTCTGACCCTGTGCCTCATGGGAAAAGTCCAGTCCGAACTACCAAGCCATGTCTTTCCCAGACCGGAATCAAGCATCCAAGGACCGGTTTCTGACTATCAGCCTTCATCAGCCTGGATAGCTTGACTCCAATGGTGTGGAGAGCCTGGGACTCACGTCTGAGTATACCCAGCACACTCGGGGTGAAAATTGCAAAAAACACGGTTGATGGACAGAATGTAGAACAATGTCATACATTCACCCCAGTACAAGGATCTGGGCCTAAATCCATCGTTTTTTTGCACTCCACACCACCCTGGGTTAGACACTGGCTATATGCAAATCAGCTCTGACCCTGTGCCTCATGGGAACAGTCCAGTCCTAACTCTCAAGCCATGTCTTTCCCAGACCGGAATCAAGCATCTAAGGACCGGTTTCTGGCTATCAGCCTTCATCAGCCTGGATAGCTTGACTCCAGTGGTGTGGAGAGCCTGGGACTCACGTCTGAGTATACCCAGCACACTCGGGGTGAAAATTGCAAAAAACACAGTTGATGGACAGAATGTAGAACAATGTCATACATTCACCCCAGTACAAGGATCTGGGCCTAAGTCCATCGTTTTTTTGCACTCCACACCACCCTGGGTTAGACACTGGCTATATGCAAATCAGCTCTGACCCTGTACCTCATGGGAACAGTCCAGTCCGAACTACCAAGCCATGTCTTTCCCAGACCGGAATCAAGCATCCAAGGACCGGTTTCTGTCTATCAGCCTTCATCAGCCTGGATAGCTTGACTCCAGTGGTGTGGAAAGCCTGGGACTCACGTCTGAGTATACCCAGCACACTGGGGGTGAAAATTGCAAAAAACACAGTTGATGGACAGAATGTAGAACAATGTCACACATTCACCCCAGTCCAAGGATCTAGGCCTAAGTCCATTGTTTTTTTGCACTCCACACCACCCTGGGTTAGACACTGGCTATATGCAAATCAGCTCTGACCCTGTGCCTCATGGGAACAGTCCAGTCCGAACTACCAAGCCATGTCTTTCCCAGACCGGAATCAAGCATCCAAGGACCGGTTTCTGGCTATCAGCCTGGATAGCTTGACTCCAGTGGTGTGGAGAGCCTGGGACTCACGTCTGAGTATACCCAGCACACTCGGGGTGAAAATTGCAAAAAACACAGTTGATGGACAGAATGTAGAACAATGTCATACATTCACCCCAGTACAAGGATCTGGGCCTAAATCCATCGTTTTTTTGCACTCCACACCACCCTGGGTTAGATACTGGCTATATGCAAATCAGTTCTGACCCTGTGCCTCATGGGAACAGTCCAGTCCGAACTACCAAGCCATGTCTTTCCCAGACCGGAATCAAGCAACCAAGGACCGGTTTCTGGCTATCAACCTTCATCAGCCTGGACAGCTTGACTCCAGTGGTGTGGAGAGCCGGGGACTCACTTCTGAGTATACCCAGCACACTCAGGGTGAAAATTGCAAAAAACACAGTTGATGGACAGAATGTAGAACAATGTCATACATTCACCCCAGTACAAGGATCTGGGCCTTAATCCATCGTTTTTTTGCACTCCACACCACCCTGGGTTAGGCACTGGCTATATGCAAATCAGCTCTGACCTTGTGCCTCATGGGAACAGTCCAGTCCGAACTACCAAGCCATGTCTTTCCCAGACCGGAATCAAGCATCCAAGGACCGGTTTCTGGCTATCAGCCTGGATAGCTTGACTCCAGTGGTGTGGAGAGCCTGGGACTCACGTCTGAGTATACCCAGCACACTCGGGGTGAAAATTGCAAAAAACACAGTTGATGGACAGAATGTAGAACAATGTCATACATTCACCCCAGTACAAGGATCTGGGCCTAAATCCATCGTTTTTTGCACTTCACACCACCCTGGGTTAGACACTGGCTATATGCAAATCAGCTCTGACCCTGTGCCTCATGGGAACAGTCCAGTCCGAACTACCAAGCCATGTCTTTCCCAGACCGGAATCAAGCATCCAAGGACCGGTTTCTGTCTATCAGCCTTCATCAGCCTGGATAGCTTGACTCCAGTGGTGTGGAAAGCCTGGGACTCACGTCTGAGTATACCCAGCACACTGGGGGTGAAAATTGCAAAAAACACAGTTGATGGACAGAATGTAGAACAATGTCACACATTCACCCCAGTCCAAGGATCTGGGCCTAAGTCCATCGTTTTTTTGCACTCCACACCACCCTGGGTTAGACACTGGCTATATGCAAATCAGCTCTGACCCTGTGCCTCATGGGAACAGTCCAGTCCGAACTACCAAGCCATGTCTTTCCCAGACCGGAATCAAGCATCCAAGGACCGGTTTCTGGCTATCAGCCTGGATAGCTTGACTCCAGTGGTGTGGAGAGCCTGGGACTCACGTCTGAGTATACCCAGCACACTCGGGGTGAAAATTGCAAAAAACACAGTTGATGGACAGAATGTAGAACAATGTCATACATTCACCCCAGTACAAGGATCTGGGCCTAAATCCATCGTTTTTTTGCACTCCACACCACCCTGGGTTAGATACTGGCTATATGCAAATCAGTTCTGACCCTGTGCCTCATGGGAACAGTCCAGTCCGAACTACCAAGCCATGTCTTTCCCAGACCGGAATCAAGCATCCAAGGACCGGTTTCTGGCTATCAACCTTCATCAGCCTGGATAGCTTGACTCCAGTGGTGTGGAGAGCCGGGGACTCACTTCTGAGTATACCCAGCACACTCAGGGTGAAAATTGCAAAAAACACAGTTGATGGACAGAATGTAGAACAATGTCATACATTCACCCCAGTACAAGGATCTGGGCCTAAATCCATCGTTTTTTTGCACTCCACACCACCCTGGGTTAGGCACTGGCTATATGCAAATCAGCTCTGACCTTGTGCCTCATGGGAACAGTCCAGTCCGAACTACCAAGCCATGTCTTTCCCAGACCGGAATCAAGCATCCAAGGACCGGTTTCTGGCTATCAGCCTGGATAGCTTGACTCCAGTGGTGTGGAGAGCCTGGGACTCACGTCTGAGTATACCCAGCACACTCGGGGTGAAAATTGCAAAAAACACAGTTGATGGACAGAATGTAGAACAATGTCATACATTCACCCCAGTACAAGGATCTGGGCCTAAATCCATCGTTTTTTGCACTTCACACCACCCTGGGTTAGACACTGGCTATATGTAAATCAGCTCTGACCCTGTGCCTCATGGGAACAGTCCAGTCCGAACTACCAAGCCATGTCTTTCCCAGACTGGAATCAAGCATCCAAGGACCGGTTTCTGGCTATCAGCATTCATCAGCCTGGATAGCTTGACTCCAGTGGTGTGGAGAGCCTGGGACTCACGTCTGAGTATACCCAGCACACTCGGGGTGAAAATTGCAAAAAACACAGTTGATGGACAGAATGTAGAACAATGTCATACATTCACCCCAGTACAAGGATCTGGGCCTAAATCCATCATTTTTTTGCACTCCACACCACCCTGGGTTAGACACTGGCTATATACAAATCAGCTCTGACCCTGTGCCTCATGGGAAAAGTCCAGTCCGAACTACCAAGCCATGTCTTTCCCAGACCGGAATCAAGCATCCAAGGACCGGTTTCTGACTATCAGCCTTCATCAGCCTGGATAGCTTGACTCCAGTGGTGTGGAGAGCCTGGGACTCACGTCTGAGTATACCCAGCACACTCGGGGTGAAAATTGCAAAAAACACGGTTGATGGACAGAATGTAGAACAATGTCATACATTCACCCCAGTACAAGGATCTGGGCCTAAATCCATCGTTTTTTTGCACTCCACACCACCCTGGGTTAGACACTGGCTATATGCAAATCAGCTCTGACCCTGTGCCTCATGGGAACAGTCCAGTCCTAACTCTCAAGCCATGTCTTTCCCAGACCGGAATCAAGCATCCAAGGACCGGTTTCTGGCTATCAGCCTTCATCAGCCTGGATAGCTTGACTCCAGTGGTGTGGAGAGCCTGAGACTCACGTCTGAGTATACCCAGCACGCTCGGGGTGAAAATTGCAAAAAACACAGTTGATGGACAGAATGTAGAACAATGTCATACATTCACCCCAGTACAAGGATCTGGGCCGAAGTCCATCGTTTTTTTGCACTCCACACCACCCTGGGTTAGACACTGGCTATATGCAAATCAGCTCTGACCCTGTGCCTCATGGGAACAGTCCAGTCCGAACTACCAAGCCATGTCTTTCCCAGACCGGAATCAAGCATCCAAGGACCGGTTTCTGTCTATCAGCCTTCATCAGCCTGGATAGCTTGACTCCAGTGGTGTGGAAAGCCTGGGACTCACGTCTGAGTATACCCAGCACACTGGGGGTGAAAATTGCAAAAAACACAGTTGATGGACAGAATGTAGAACAATGTCACACATTCACCCCAGTCCAAGGATCTGGGCCTAAGTCCATCGTTTTTTTCCACTCCACACCACCCTGGGTTAGACACTGGCTATATGCAAATCAGCTCTGACCCTGTGCCTCATGGGAACAGTCCAGTCCGAACTACCAAGCCATGTCTTTCCCAGACCGGAATCAAGCATCCAAGGACCGGTTTCTGGCTATCAGCCTGGATAGCTTGACTCCAGTGGTGTGGAGAGCCTGGGACTCACGTCTGAGTATACCCAGCGCACTCGGGGTGAAAATTGCAAAAAACACAGTTGATGGACAGAATGTAGAACAATGTCATACATTCACCCCAGTACAAGGATCTGGGCCTAAATCCATCGTTTTTTTGCACTCCACACCACCCTGGGTTAGATACTGGCTATATGCAAATCAGTTCTGACCCTGTGCCTCATGGGAACAGTCCAGTCCGAACTACCAAGCCATGTCTTTCCCAGACCGGAATCAAGCATCCAAGGACCGGTTTCTGGCTATCAACCTTCATCAGCCTGGATAGCTTGACTCCAGTGGTGTGGAGAGCCGGGGACTCACTTCTGAGTATACCCAGCACACTCGGGGTGAAAATTGCAAAAAACACAGTTGATGGACAGAATGTAGAACAATGTCATACATTCACCCCAGTACAAGGATCTGGGCCTAAATCCATCATTTTTTTGTACTCCACACCACCCTGGGTTAGACACTGGCTATATACAAATCAGCTCTGACCCTGTGCCTCATGGGAAAAGTCCAGTCCGAACTACCAAGCCATGTCTTTCCCAGACCGGAATCAAGCATCCAAGGACCGGTTTCTGACTATCAGCCTTCATCAGCCTGGATAGCTTGACTCCAGTGGTGTGGAGAGCCTGGGACTCACGTCTGAGTATACCCAGCACACTCGGGGTGAAAATTGCAAAAAACACGGTTGATGGACAGAATGTAGAACAATGTCATACATTCACCCCAGTACAAGGATCTGGGCCTAAATCCATCGTTTTTTTGCACTCCACACCACCCTGGGTTAGACACTGGCTATATGCAAATCAGCTCTGACCCTGTGCCTCATGGGAACAGTCCAGTCCTAACTCTCAAGCCATGTCTTTCCCAGACCGGAATCAAGCATCTAAGGACCGGTTTCTGGCTATCAGCCTTCATCAGCCTGGATAGCTTGACTCCAGTGGTGTGGAGAGCCTGGGACTCACGTCTGAGTATACCCAGCACACTCGGGGTGAAAATTGCAAAAAACACAGTTGATGGACAGAATGTAGAACAATGTCATACATTCACCCCAGTACAAGGATCTGGGCCTAAGTCCATCGTTTTTTTGCACTCCACACCACCCTGGGTTAGACACTGGCTATATGCAAATCAGCTCTGACCCTGTACCTCATGGGAACAGTCCAGTCCGAACTACCAAACCATGTCTTTCCCAGACCGGAATCAAGCATCCAAGGACCGGTTTCTGTCTATCAGCCTTCATCAGCCTGGATAGCTTGACTCCAGTGGTGTGGAAAGCCTGGGACTCACGTCTGAGTATACCCAGCACACTGGGGGTGAAAATTGAAAAAAACACAGTTGATGGACAGAATGTAGAACAATGTCACACATTCACCCCAGTCCAAGGATCTAGGCCTAAGTCCATTGTTTTTTTGCACTCCACACCACCCTGGGTTAGACACTGGCTATATGCAAATCAGCTCTGACCCTGTGCCTCATGGGAACAGTCCAGTCCGAACTACCAAGCCATGTCTTTCCCAGACCGGAATCAAGCATCCAAGGACCGGTTTCTGGCTATCAGCCTGGATAGCTTGACTCCAGTGGTGTGGAGAGCCTGGGACTCACGTCTGAGTATACCCAGCACACTCGGGGTGAAAATTGCAAAAAACACAGTTGATGGACAGAATGTAGAACAATGTCATACATTCACCCCAGTACAAGGATCTGGGCCTAAATCCATCGTTTTTTTGCACTCCACACCACCCTGGGTTAGATACTGGCTATATGCAAATCAGTTCTGACCCTGTGCCTCATGGGAACAGTCCAGTCCGAACTACCAAGCCATGTCTTTCCCAGACCGGAATCAAGCATCCAAGGACCGGTTTCTGGCTATCAGCCTTCATCAGCCTGGATAGCTTGACTCCAGTGGTGTGGAGAGCCTGGGACTCACGTCTGAGTATACCCAGCACACTCGGGGTGAAAATTGCAAAAAACACAGTTGATGGACAGAATGTAGAACAATGTCATACATTCACCCCAGTAGAAGGATCTGGGCCTAAGTCCATCGTTTTTTTGCACTCCACACCACCCTGGGTTAGACACTGGCTATATGCAAATCAGCTCTGACCCTGTGCCTATAGGAACAGTCGAGTCCGAACTACCAAGCCATGTCTTTCCCAGACCGGAATCAAGCATCCAAGGACCGGTTTCTGGCTATCAGCCTTCATCAGCCTGGATAGCTTGACTCCAGTGGTGTGGAGAGCCTGGGACACACGTCTGAGTATACCCAGCACACTCGGGGTGAAAATTGCAAAAAACACAGTTGATGGACAGAATGTAGAACAATGTCATACATTTACCCCAGTACAAGGATCTGGGCCTAAATCCATCGTTTTTTTACACTCTACACCACCCTGGGTTAGACACTGGCTATATGCAAATCAGCTCTGACCCTGTGCCTCATGGGAACAGTCCAGTCCGAACTACCAAGCCTTGTCTTTCCCAGACCGGAATCAAGCATCCAAGGACCGGTTTCTGGCTATCAGCCTTCATCAGCCTGGATAGCTTGACTCCAGTGGTGTGGAGAACCTGTGACTCACGTCTGAGTATACCCAGCACACTCGGGGTGAAAATTTCAAAAAACACAGTTGATGGACAGAATGTAGAACAATGTCATACATTCACCCCAGTACAAGGATCTGGGCCTAAATCCATCATTTTTTTTTTACTCCACACCACCCTGGGTTAGACACTGGCTATATGCAAATCAGCTCTGACCCTGTGCCTCATGGGAACAGTCCAGTCCGAACTACCAAGCCATGTCTTTCCCAGACCGGAATCAAGCATCCAAGGACCGGTTTCTGGCTATCAGCCTTCATCAGCCTGGATAGCTTGACTCCAGTGGTGTGGAGAGCCTGGGACTCACGTCTGAGTATACCCAGCACACTCGGGGTGAAAATTGCAAAAAACACAGTTGATGGACAGAATGTAGAACAATGTCATACATTCACCCCAGTACAAGGATCTGGGCCTAAATCCATCGTTTTTTTGCACTCCACACCACCCTGGGTTAGACACTGGCTATATGCAAATCAGCTCTGACCCTGTGCCTCATGGGAACAGTCCAGTCCGAACTACCAAGCCATGTCTTTCCCAGACCGGAATCAAGCATCCAAGGAACGGTTTCTGGCTATCAGCCTGGATAGCTTGACTCCAGTGGTGTAGAGAGCCTGGGACTCACGTCTGAGTATACCCAGCACACTCGGGGTGAAAATTGCAAAAAACACAGTTGATGGACAGAATGTAGAACAATGTCATACATTCACCCCAGTACAAGGATCTGGGCCTAAATCCATCGTTTCTTTGCACTCCACACCACCCTGGGTTAGACACTGGCTATATGCAAATCAGCTCTGACCCTGTGCCTCATGGGAACAGTCCAGTCCGAACTACCAAGCCATGTCTTTCCCAGACCGGAATCAAGCATCCAAGGACCGGTTTCTGGCTATCAGCCATCATCAGCCTGGATAGCTTGACTCCAGTGGTGTGGAGAGCCTGTACTCACGTCTGAGTATACCCAGCACACTCAGGGTGAAAATTGCAAAAAACACAGTTGATGGACAGAATGTAGAACTATGTCATACATTCACCCCAGTACAAGGATCTGGGCCTGAATCCATCGTTTTTTTGCACTCCACACCACCCTGGGTTAGACACTGGCTATATGCAAATCAGCTCTGACCCTGTGCCTCATGGGAACAGTCCAGTCCGAACTACCAAGCCATCTCTTTCCCAGACCGGAATCAAGCATCCAAGGACCGGTTTCTGGCTATCAGCCTTCATCAGCCTGGATAGCTTGACTCCAGTGGTGTAGAGAGCCTGGGACTCACGTCTGAGTATACCCAGCACACTCGGGGTGAAAATTGCAAAAAACACAGTTGATGGACAGAATGTAGAACAATGTCATACATTCACCCCAGTACAAGGATCTGGGCCTAAATCCATCATTTTTTTGCACTCCACACCACCCTGGGTTAGACACTGGCTATATGCAAATCAGCTCTGATCCTGTGCCTCATGGGAAAAGTCCAGTCCGAACTACCAAGCCATGTCTTTCCCAGACCGGAGTCAAACATCCAAGGACCGGTTTCTGACTATCAGCCTTCATCAGCCTGGATAGCTTGACTCCAGTGGTGTGGAGAGCCTGGGACTCACGTCTGAGTATACCCAGCACACTCGGGGTGAAAATTGCAAAAAACACAGTTGATGGACAGAATGTAGAACAATGTCATACATTCACCCCAGTACAAGGATCTGGGCCTAAATCCATCTTTTTTTTGCACTCCACACCACCCTGGGATAGACACTGGCTATATGCAAATCAGCTCTGACCCTGTGCCTCATGGGAACAGTCCAGTCCGAACTACCAAGCCATGTCTTTCCCAGACCGGAATCAAGCATCCAAGGACCGGTTTCTGGCTATCAGCCTTCATCAGCCTGGATAGCTTGACTCCAGTGGTGTGGAGAGCCTGGGACTCACGTCTGAGTATACCCAGCACACTCGGGGTGAAAACTGCAAAAAACACAGTTGATGGACAGAATGTAAAACAATGTCATACATTCACCCCAGTACAAGGATCTGGGCCTAAGTCCATCGTTTTTTTGTACTCCACACCACCATGGGTTAGACACTGGCTATATGCAAATCAGCTCTAACCCTGTGCCTCATGGGAACAGTACAGTCCGAAATACCAAGCCATGTCTTTCCCAGACCGGAATCAAGCATCCAAGGACCGGTTTCTGGCTATCAGCCTTCATCAGCCTGGATAGCTTGACTCCAGTGGTGTGGAGAGCCTGGGACTCACGTCTGAGTATACCCAGCACACTCGGGGTGAAAATTGCAAAAAACACAGTTGATGGACAGAATGTAGAACAATGTCATACATTCACCCCAGTACAAGGATCTGGGCCTAAGTCCATCGTTTTTTTGCACTCCACACCACCCTGGGTTAGACACTGGCTATATGCAAATCAGCTCTGACCCTGTGCCTCATGGGAACAGTCGAGTCCGAACTACCAAGCCATGTCTTTCCCAGACCGGAATCAAGCATCCAAGGACCGGTTTCTGGCTATCAGCCTTCATCAGCCTGGATAGCTTGACTCCAGTGGTGTGGAGAGCCTGGGACTCACGTCTGAGTATACCCAGCACACTCGGGGTGAAAATTGCAAAAAACACAGTTGATGGACAGAATGTAGAACAATGTCATACATTCACCCCAGTACAAGGATCTGGGCCTAAATCCATCGTTTTTTTGAACTTTACACCACCCTGGGTTAGACACTGGCTATATGCAAATCAGCTCTGACCCTGTGCCTCATGGGAACAGTCCAGTCCGAACTACCAAGCCATGTCTTTCCCAGACCGGAATCAAGCATCCAAGGACCGGTTTCTGGCTATCAGCCTTCATCAGCCTGGATAGCTTAACTCCAGTGGTGTGGAGAGCCTGGGACTCACGTCTGAGTATACCCAGCACACTCGGGGTGAAAATTGCAAAAAACACAGTTGATGGACAGAATGTAGAACAATGTCATACATTCACCCCAGTACAAGGATCTGGGCCTAAATCCATCATTTATTTGCACTCCACACCACCCTGGGTTAGACACTGGCTATATGCAAATCAGCTCTGACCCTGTGCCTCATGGGAACAGTCCAGTCCGAACTACCAAGCCATGTCTTTCCCAGACCGGAATCAAGCATCCAAGGACCGGTTTCTGGCTATCAGCCTTCATAAGCCTTGATAGCTTGACTCCAGTGGTGTGGAGAGCCTGGGACTCACGTCTGAATATACCCAGCACATTCGGGGTGAAAATTGCAAAAAACACAGTTGATGGACAGAATGTAGAACAATGTCATACATTCACCCCAGTACAAGGATCTGGGCCTAAGTCCATCGTTTTTTTGCACTCCACACCACCCTGGGTTAGACACTGGCTATATGCAAATCAGCTTTGACCCTGTGCCTCATGGGAACAGTCGAGTCCGAACTACCAAGCCATGTCTTTCCCAGACTGGAATCAAGCATCCAAGGACCGGTTTCTGGCTATCAGCCTTCATCAGCCTGGATAGCTTGACTCCAGTGGTGTGGAGAGCCTGGGACTCACGTCTGAGTATACCCAGCACACTCGGGGTGAAAATTGCAAAAAACACAGTTGATGGACAGAATGTAGAACAATGTCATACATTCAACCCAGTACAAGGATCTGGGCCTAAGTCCATCGTTTTTTTGCACTCCACACCACCCTGGGTTAGACACTGGCTATATGCAAATCAGCTCTAACCCTGTGCCTCATGGGAACAGTACAGTCCGAAATACCAAGCCATGTCTTTCCCAGACCGGAATCAAGCATCCAAGGACCGGTTTCTGGCTATCAGCCTTCATCAGCCTGGATAGCTTGGCTCCAGTGGTGTGGAGAGCCTGGGACTCACGTCTGAGTATACCCAGCACACTCGGGGTGAAAATTGCAAAAAACACAGTTGATGGACAGAATGTAGAACAATGTCATACATTCACCCCAGTACAAGGATCTGGGCCTAAGTCCATCGTTTTTTTGCACTCCACACCACCCTGGGTTAGACACTGGCTATATGCAAATCAGCTCTGACCCTGTGCCTATAGGAACAGTCGAGTCCGAACTACCAAGCCATGTCTTTCCCAGACCGGAATCAAGCATCCAAGGACCGGTTTCTGGCTATCAGCCTTCATCAGCCTGGATAGCTTGACTCCAGTGGTGTGGAGAGCCTGGGACACACGTCTGAGTATACCCAGCACACTCGGGGTGAAAATTGCAAAAAACACAGTTGATGGACAGAATGTAGAACAATGTCATACATTTACCCCAGTACAAGGATCTGGGCCTAAATCCATCGTTTTTTTACACTCTACACCACCCTGGGTTAGACACTGGCAATATGCAAATCAGCTCTGACCCTGTGCCTCATGGGAACAGTCCAGTCCGAACTACCAAGCCTTGTCTTTCCCAGACCGGAATCAAGCATCCAAGGACCGGTTTCTGGCTATCAGCCTTCATCAGCCTGGATAGCTTGACTCCAGTGGTGTGGAGAACCTGTGACTCACGTCTGAGTATACCCAGCACACTCGGGGTGAAAATTTCAAAAAACACAGTTGATGGACAGAATGTAGAACAATGTCATACATTCACCCCAGTACAAGGATCTGGGCCTAAATCCATCATTTTTTTTTACTCCACACCACCCTGGGTTAGACACTGGCTATATGCAAATAAGCTCTGACCCTGTGCCTCATGGGAACAGTCCAGTCCGAACTACCAAGCCATGTCTTTCCCAGACCGGAATCAAGCATCCAAGGACCGGTTTCTGGCTATCAGCCTTCATCAGCCTGGATAGCTTGACTCCAGTGGTGTGGAGAGCCTGGGACTCACGTCTGAGTATACCCAGCACACTCGGGGTGAAAATTGCAAAAAACACAGTTGATGGACAGAATGTAGAACAATGTCATACATTCACCCCAGTACAAGGATCTGGGCCTAAATCCATCGTTTTTTTGCACTCCACACCACCCTGGGTTAGACACTGGCTATATGCAAATCAGCTCTGACCCTGTGCCTCATGGGAACAGTCCAGTCCGAACTACCAAGCCATGTCTTTCCCAGACCGGAATCAAGCATCCAAGGAACGGTTTCTGGCTATCAGCCTGGATAGCTTGACTCCAGTGGTGTAGAGAGCCTGGGACTCACGTCTGAGTATACCCAGCACACTCGGGGTGAAAATTGCAAAAAACACAGTTGATGGACAGAATGTAGAACAATGTCATACATTCACCCCAGTACAAGGATCTGGGCCTAAATCCATCGTTTCTTTGCACTCCACACCACCCTGGGTTAGACACTGGCTATATGCAAATCAGCTCTGACCCTGTGCCTCATGGGAACAGTCCAGTCCGAACTACCAAGCCATGTCTTTCCCAGACCGGAATCAAGCATCCAAGGACCGGTTTCTGGCTATCAGCCATCATCAGCCTGGATAGCTTGACTCCAGTGGTGTGGAGAGCCTGTACTCACGTCTGAGTATACCCAGCACACTCAGGGTGAAAATTGCAAAAAACACAGTTGATGGACAGAATGTAGAACTATGTCATACATTCACCCCAGTACAAGGATCTGGGCCTGAATCCATCGTTTTTTTGCACTCCACACCACCCTGGGTTAGACACTGGCTATATGCAAATCAGCTCTGACCCTGTGCCTCATGGGAACAGTCCAGTCCGAACTACCAAGCCATGTCTTTCCCAGACCAGAATCAAGCATCCAAGGACCGGTTTCTGGCTATCAGCCTTCATCAGCCTGGATAGCTTGACTCCAGTGGTGTGGAGAGCCTGGGACTCACGTCTGAGTATACCCAGCACACTCGGGTTGAAAATTGCAAAAAACACAGTTGATGGACAGAATGTAGAACAATGTCATACATTCACCCCAGTACAAGGATCTGGGCCTAAATCCATCGTTTTTTTGCACTCCACACCACCCTGGGTTAGACACTGGCTATATGCAAATCAGCTCTGACCCTGTGCCTCATGGGAACAGTCCAGTCCGAACTACCAATCCATGTCTTTCCCAGACCGGAATCAAGCATCCAAGGACCGGTTTCTGGCTATCAGCCTGGATAGCTTGACTCCAGTGGTGTGGAGAGCCTGGGACTCACGTCTGAGTATACCCAGCACACTCGGGGTGAAAATTGCAAAAAACACAGTTGATGGACAGAATGTAGAACAATGTCATACATTCACCCCAGTACAAGGATCTGGGCCTAAATCCATCGTTTTTTTGCACTCCACACCACCCTGGGTTAGATACTGGCTATATGCAAATCAGTTCTGACCCTGTGCCTCATGGGAACAGTCCAGTCCGAACTACCAAGCCATGTCTTTCCCAGACCGGAATCAAGCATCCAAGGACCGGTTTCTGGCTATCAACCTTCATCAGCCTGGATAGCTTGACTCCAGTGGTGTGGAGAGCCGGGGACTCACTTCTGAGTATACCCAGCACACTCAGGGTGAAAATTGCAAAAAACACAGTTGATGGACAGAATGTAGAACAATGTCATACATTCACCCCAGTACAAGGATCTGGGCCTAAATCCATCGTTTTTTTGCACTCCACACCACCCTGGGTTAGGCACTGGCTATATGCAAATCAGCTCTGACCTTGTGCCTCATGGGAACAGTCCAGTCCGAACTACCAAGCCATGTCTTTCCCAGACCGGAATCAAGCATCCAAGGACCGGTTTCTGGCTATCAGCCTGGATAGCTTGACTCCAGTGGTGTGGAGAGCCTGGGACTCACGTCTGAGTATACCCAGCATACTCGGGGTGAAAATTGCAAAAAACACAGTTGATGGACAGAATGTAGAACAATGTCATACATTCACCCCAGTACAAGGATCTGGGCCTAAATCCATCGTTTTTTGCACTTCACACCACCCTGGGTTAGACACTGGCTATATGTAAATCAGCTCTGACCCTGTGCCTCATGGGAACAGTCCAGTCCGAACTACCAAGCCAGGTCTTTCCCAGACTGGAATCAAGCATCCAAGGACCGGTTTCTGGCTATCAGCATTCATCAGCCTGGATAGCTTGACTCCAGTGGTGTGGAGAGCCTGGGACTCACGTCTGAGTATACCCAGCACACTCGGGGTGAAAATTGCAAAAAACACAGTTGATGGACAGAATGTAGAACAATGTCATACATTCACCCCAGTACAAGGATCTGGGCCTAAATCCATCATTTTTTTGCACTCCACACCACCCTGGGTTAGACACTGGCTATATACAAATCAGCTCTGACCCTGTGCCTCATGGGAAAAGTCCAGTCCGAACTACCAAGCCATGTCTTTCCCAGACCGGAATCAAGCATCCAAGGACCGGTTTCTGACTATCAGCCTTCATCAGCCTGGATAGCTTGACTCCAGTGGTGTGGAGAGCCTGGGACTCACGTCTGAGTATACCCAGCACACTCGGGGTGAAAATTGCAAAAAACACGGTTGATGGACAGAATGTAGAACAATGTCATACATTCACCCCAGTACAAGGATCTGGGCCTAAATCCATCGTTTTTTTGCACTCCACACCACCCTGGGTTAGACACTGGCTATATGCAAATCAGCTCTGACCCTGTGCCTCATGGGAACAGTCCAGTCCTAACTCTCAAGCCATGTCTTTCCCAGACCGGAATCAAGCATCCAAGGACCGGTTTCTGGCTATCAGCCTTCATCAGCCTGGATAGCTTGACTCCAGTGGTGTGGAGAGCCTGAGACTCACGTCTGAGTATACCCAGCACGCTCGGGGTGAAAATTGCAAAAAACACAGTTGATGGACAGAATGTAGAACAATGTCATACATTCACCCCAGTACAAGGATCTGGGCCGAAGTCCATCGTTTTTTTGCACTCCACACCACCCTGGGTTAGACACTGGCTATATGCAAATCAGCTCTGACCCTGTGCCTCATGGGAACAGTCCAGTCCGAACTACCAAGCCATGTCTTTCCCAGACCGGAATCAAGCATCCAAGGACCGGTTTCTGTCTATCAGCCTTCATCAGCCTGGATAGCTTGACTCCAGTGGTGTGGAAAGCCTGGGACTCACGTCTGAGTATACCCAGCACACTGGGGGTGAAAATTGCAAAAAACACAGTTGATGGACAGAATGTAGAACAATGTCACACATTCACCCCAGTCCAAGGATCTGGGCCTAAGTCCATCGTTTTTTTGCACTCCACACCACCCTGGGTTAGACACTGGCTATATGCAAATCAGCTCTGACCCTGTGCCTCATGGGAACAGTCCAGTCCGAACTACCAAGCCATGTCTTTCCCAGACCGGAATCAAGCATCCAAGGACCGGTTTCTGGCTATCAGCCTGGATAGCTTGACTCCAGTGGTGTGGAGAGCCTGGGACTCACGTCTGAGTATACCCAGCGCACTCGGGGTGAAAATTGCAAAAAACACAGTTGATGGACAGAATGTAGAACAATGTCATACATTCACCCCAGTACAAGGATCTGGGCCTAAATCCATCGTTTTTTTGCACTCCACACCACCCTGGGTTAGATACTGGCTATATGCAAATCAGTTCTGACCCTGTGCCTCATGGGAACAGTCCAGTCCGAACTACCAAGCCATGTCTTTCCCAGACCGGAATCAAGCATCCAAGGACCGGTTTCTGGCTATCAACCTTCATCAGCCTGGATAGCTTGACTCCAGTGGTGTGGAGAGCCGGGGACTCACTTCTGAGTATACCCAGCACACTCGGGGTGAAAATTGCAAAAAACACAGTTGATGGACAGAATGTAGAACAATGTCATACATTCACCCCAGTACAAGGATCTGGGCCTAAATCCATCATTTTTTTGCACTCCACACCACCCTGGGTTAGACACTGGCTATATACAAATCAGCTCTGACCCTGTGCCTCATGGGAAAAGTCCAGTCCGAACTACCAAGCCATGTCTTTCCCAGACCGGAATCAAGCATCCAAGGACCGGTTTCTGACTATCAGCCTTCATCAGCCTGGATAGCTTGACTCCAATGGTGTGGAGAGCCTGGGACTCACGTCTGAGTATACCCAGCACACTCGGGGTGAAAATTGCAAAAAACACGGTTGATGGACAGAATGTAGAACAATGTCATACATTCACCCCAGTACAAGGATCTGGGCCTAAATCCATCGTTTTTTTGCACTCCACACCACCCTGGGTTAGACACTGGCTATATGCAAATCAGCTCTGACCCTGTGCCTCATGGGAACAGTCCAGTCCTAACTCTCAAGCCATGTCTTTCCCAGACCGGAATCAAGCATCTAAGGACCGGTTTCTGGCTATCAGCCTTCATCAGCCTGGATAGCTTGACTCCAGTGGTGTGGAGAGCCTGGGACTCACGTCTGAGTATACCCAGCACACTCGGGGTGAAAATTGCAAAAAACACAGTTGATGGACAGAATGTAGAACAATGTCATACATTCACCCCAGTACAAGGATCTGGGCCTAAGTCCATCGTTTTTTTGCACTCCACACCACCCTGGGTTAGACACTGGCTATATGCAAATCAGCTCTGACCCTGTGCCTCATGGGAACAGTCCAGTCCGAACTACCAAGCCATGTCTTTCCCAGACCGGAATCAAGCATCCAAGGACCGGTTTCTGTCTATCAGCCTTCATCAGCCTGGATAGCTTGACTCCAGTGGTGTGGAAAGCCTGGGACTCACGTCTGAGTATACCCAGCACACTGGGGGTGAAAATTGCAAAAAACACAGTTGATGGACAGAATGTAGAACAATGTCACACATTCACCCCAGTCCAAGGATCTAGGCCTAAGTCCATTTTTTTTTGCACTCCACACCACCCTGGGTTAGACACTGGCTATATGCAAATCAGCTCTGACCCTGTGCCTCATGGGAACAGTCCAGTCCGAACTACCAAGCCATGTCTTTCCCAGACCGGAATCAAGCATCCAAGGACCGGTTTCTGGCTATCAGCCTGGATAGCTTGACTCCAGTGGTGTGGAGAGCCTGGGACTCACGTCTGAGTATACCCAGCACACTCGGGGTGAAAATTGCAAAAAACACAGTTGATGGACAGAATGTAGAACAATGTCATACATTCACCCCAGTACAAGGATCTGGGCCTAAATCCATCGTTTTTTTGCACTCCACACCACCCTGGGTTAGATACTGGCTATATGCAAATCAGTTCTGACCCTGTGCCTCATGGGAACAGTCCAGTCCGAACTACCAAGCCATGTCTTTCCCAGACCGGAATCAAGCAACCAAGGACCGGTTTCTGGCTATCAACCTTCATCAGCCTGGACAGCTTGACTCCAGTGGTGTGGAGAGCCGGGGACTCACTTCTGAGTATACCCAGCACACTCAGGGTGAAAATTGCAAAAAACACAGTTGATGGACAGAATGTAGAACAATGTCATACATTCACCCCAGTACAAGGATCTGGGCCTTAATCCATCGTTTTTTTGCACTCCACACCACCCTGGGTTAGGCACTGGCTATATGCAAATCAGCTCTGACCTTGTGCCTCATGGGAACAGTCCAGTCCGAACTACCAAGCCATGTCTTTCCCAGACCGGAATCAAGCATCCAAGGACCGGTTTCTGGCTATCAGCCTGGATAGCTTGACTCCAGTGGTGTGGAGAGCCTGGGACTCACGTCTGAGTATACCCAGCACACTCGGGGTGAAAATTGCAAAAAACACAGTTGATGGACAGAATGTAGAACAATGTCATACATTCACCCCAGTACAAGGATCTGGGCCTAAATCCATCGTTTTTTGCACTTCACACCACCCTGGGTTAGACACTGGCTATATGCAAATCAGCTCTGACCCTGTGCCTCATGGGAACAGTCCAGTCCGAACTACCAAGCCATGTCTTTCCCAGACCGGAATCAAGCATCCAAGGACCGGTTTCTGTCTATCAGCCTTCATCAGCCTGGATAGCTTGACTCCAGTGGTGTGGAAAGCCTGGGACTCACGTCTGAGTATACCCAGCACACTGGGGGTGAAAATTGCAAAAAACACAGTTGATGGACAGAATGTAGAACAATGTCACACATTCACCCCAGTCCAAGGATCTGGGCCTAAGTCCATCGTTTTTTTGCACTCCACACCACCCTGGGTTAGACACTGGCTATATGCAAATCAGCTCTGACCCTGTGCCTCATGGGAACAGTCCAGTCCGAACTACCAAGCCATGTCTTTCCCAGACCGGAATCAAGCATCCAAGGACCGGTTTCTGGCTATCAGCCTGGATAGCTTGACTCCAGTGGTGTGGAGAGCCTGGGACTCACGTCTGAGTATACCCAGCACACTCGGGGTGAAAATTGCAAAAAACACAGTTGATGGACAGAATGTAGAACAATGTCATACATTCACCCCAGTACAAGGATCTGGGCCTAAATCCATCGTTTTTTTGCACTCCACACCACCCTGGGTTAGATACTGGCTATATGCAAATCAGTTCTGACCCTGTGCCTCATGGGAACAGTCCAGTCCGAACTACCAAGCCATGTCTTTCCCAGACCGGGCTCAAGCATCCAAGGACCGGTTTCTGGCTATCAACCTTCATCAGCCTGGATAGCTTGACTCCAGTGGTGTGGAGAGCCGGGGACTCACTTCTGAGTATACCCAGCACACTCAGGGTGAAAATTGCAAAAAACACAGTTGATGGACAGAATGTAGAACAATGTCATACATTCACCCCAGTACAAGGATCTGGGCCTAAATCCATCGTTTTTTTGCACTCCACACCACCCTGGGTTAGGCACTGGCTATATGCAAATCAGCTCTGACCTTGTGCCTCATGGGAACAGTCCAGTCCGAACTACCAAGCCATGTCTTTCCCAGACCGGAATCAAGCATCCAAGGACCGGTTTCTGGCTATCAGCCTGGATAGCTTGACTCCAGTGGTGTGGAGAGCCTGGGACTCACGTCTGAGTATACCCAGCACACTCGGGGTGAAAATTGCAAAAAACACGGTTGATGGACAGAATGTAGAACAATGTCATACATTCACCCCAGTACAAGGATCTGGGCCTAAATCCATCGTTTTTTTGCACTCCACACCACCCTGGGTTAGACACTGGCTATATGCAAATCAGCTCTGACCCTGTGCCTCATGGGAACAGTCCAGTCCTAACTCTCAAGCCATGTCTTTCCCAGACCGGAATCAAGCATCCAAGGACCGGTTTCTGGCTATCAGCCTTCATCAGCCTGGATAGCTTGACTCCAGTGGTGTGGAGAGCCTGAGACTCACGTCTGAGTATACCCAGCACGCTCGGGGTGAAAATTGCAAAAAACACAGTTGATGGACAGAATGTAGAACAATGTCATACATTCACCCCAGTACAAGGATCTGGGCCGAAGTCCATCGTTTTTTTGCACTCCACACCACCCTGGGTTAGACACTGGCTATATGCAAATCAGCTCTGACCCTGTGCCTCATGGGAACAGTCCAGTCCGAACTACCAAGCCATGTCTTTCCCAGACCGGAATCAAGCATCCAAGGACCGGTTTCTGTCTATCAGCCTTCATCAGCCTGGATAGCTTGACTCCAGTGGTGTGGAAAGCCTGGGACTCACGTCTGAGTATACCCAGCACACTGGGGGTGAA
Source organism: Lissotriton vulgaris (assembly GCF_964263255.1). Classification (NCBI taxonomy): domain Eukaryota; kingdom Metazoa; phylum Chordata; class Amphibia; order Caudata; family Salamandridae; genus Lissotriton; species Lissotriton vulgaris. Next base: position 211,162 of record NW_028249505.1, on the reverse strand, counting down.
AATTGCAAAAAACACAGTTGATGGACAGAATGTAGAACAATGTCACACATTCACCCCAGTCCAAGGATCTGGGCCTAAGTCCATCGTTTTTTTCCACTCCACACCACCCTGGGTTAGACACTGGCTATATGCAAATCAGCTCTGACCCTGTGCCTCATGGGAACAGTCCAGTCCGAACTACCAAGCCATGTCTTTCCCAGACCGGAATCAAGCATCCAAGGACCGGTTTCTGGCTATCAGCCTGGATAGCTTGACTCCAGTGGTGTGGAGAGCCTGGGACTCACGTCTGAGTATACCCAGCGCACTCGGGGTGAAAATTGCAAAAAACACAGTTGATGGACAGAATGTAGAACAATGTCATACATTCACCCCAGTACAAGGATCTGGGCCTAAATCCATCGTTTTTTTGCACTCCACACCACCCTGGGTTAGATACTGGCTATATGCAAATCAGTTCTGACCCTGTGCCTCATGGGAACAGTCCAGTCCGAACTACCAAGCCATGTCTTTCCCAGACCGGAATCAAGCATCCAAGGACCGGTTTCTGGCTATCAACCTTCATCAGCCTGGATAGCTTGACTCCAGTGGTGTGGAGAGCCGGGGACTCACTTCTGAGTATACCCAGCACACTCGGGGTGAAAATTGCAAAAAACACAGTTGATGGACAGAATGTAGAACAATGTCATACATTCACCCCAGTACAAGGATCTGGGCCTAAATCCATCATTTTTTTGTACTCCACACCACCCTGGGTTAGACACTGGCTATATACAAATCAGCTCTGACCCTGTGCCTCATGGGAAAAGTCCAGTCCGAACTACCAAGCCATGTCTTTCCCAGACCGGAATCAAGCATCCAAGGACCGGTTTCTGACTATCAGCCTTCATCAGCCTGGATAGCTTGACTCCAGTGGTGTGGAGAGCCTGGGACTCACGTCTGAGTATACCCAGCACACTCGGGGTGAAAATTGCAAAAAACACGGTTGATGGACAGAATGTAGAACAATGTCATACATTCACCCCAGTACAAGGATCTGGGCCTAAATCCATCGTTTTTTTGCACTCCACACCACCCTGGGTTAGACACTGGCTATATGCAAATCAGCTCTGACCCTGTGCCTCATGGGAACAGTCCAGTCCTAACTCTCAAGCCATGTCTTTCCCAGACCGGAATCAAGCATCTAAGGACCGGTTTCTGGCTATCAGCCTTCATCAGCCTGGATAGCTTGACTCCAGTGGTGTGGAGAGCCTGGGACTCACGTCTGAGTATACCCAGCACACTCGGGGTGAAAATTGCAAAAAACACAGTTGATGGACAGAATGTAGAACAATGTCATACATTCACCCCAGTACAAGGATCTGGGCCTAAGTCCATCGTTTTTTTGCACTCCACACCACCCTGGGTTAGACACTGGCTATATGCAAATCAGCTCTGACCCTGTACCTCATGGGAACAGTCCAGTCCGAACTACCAAACCATGTCTTTCCCAGACCGGAATCAAGCATCCAAGGACCGGTTTCTGTCTATCAGCCTTCATCAGCCTGGATAGCTTGACTCCAGTGGTGTGGAAAGCCTGGGACTCACGTCTGAGTATACCCAGCACACTGGGGGTGAAAATTGAAAAAAACACAGTTGATGGACAGAATGTAGAACAATGTCACACATTCACCCCAGTCCAAGGATCTAGGCCTAAGTCCATTGTTTTTTTGCACTCCACACCACCCTGGGTTAGACACTGGCTATATGCAAATCAGCTCTGACCCTGTGCCTCATGGGAACAGTCCAGTCCGAACTACCAAGCCATGTCTTTCCCAGACCGGAATCAAGCATCCAAGGACCGGTTTCTGGCTATCAGCCTGGATAGCTTGACTCCAGTGGTGTGGAGAGCCTGGGACTCACGTCTGAGTATACCCAGCACACTCGGGGTGAAAATTGCAAAAAACACAGTTGATGGACAGAATGTAGAACAATGTCATACATTCACCCCAGTACAAGGATCTGGGCCTAAATCCATCGTTTTTTTGCACTCCACACCACCCTGGGTTAGATACTGGCTATATGCAAATCAGTTCTGACCCTGTGCCTCATGGGAACAGTCCAGTCCGAACTACCAAGCCATGTCTTTCCCAGACCGGAATCAAGCATCCAAGGACCGGTTTCTGGCTATCAGCCTTCATCAGCCTGGATAGCTTGACTCCAGTGGTGTGGAGAGCCTGGGACTCACGTCTGAGTATACCCAGCACACTCGGGGTGAAAATTGCAAAAAACACAGTTGATGGACAGAATGTAGAACAATGTCATACATTCACCCCAGTAGAAGGATCTGGGCCTAAGTCCATCGTTTTTTTGCACTCCACACCACCCTGGGTTAGACACTGGCTATATGCAAATCAGCTCTGACCCTGTGCCTATAGGAACAGTCGAGTCCGAACTACCAAGCCATGTCTTTCCCAGACCGGAATCAAGCATCCAAGGACCGGTTTCTGGCTATCAGCCTTCATCAGCCTGGATAGCTTGACTCCAGTGGTGTGGAGAGCCTGGGACACACGTCTGAGTATACCCAGCACACTCGGGGTGAAAATTGCAAAAAACACAGTTGATGGACAGAATGTAGAACAATGTCATACATTTACCCCAGTACAAGGATCTGGGCCTAAATCCATCGTTTTTTTACACTCTACACCACCCTGGGTTAGACACTGGCTATATGCAAATCAGCTCTGACCCTGTGCCTCATGGGAACAGTCCAGTCCGAACTACCAAGCCTTGTCTTTCCCAGACCGGAATCAAGCATCCAAGGACCGGTTTCTGGCTATCAGCCTTCATCAGCCTGGATAGCTTGACTCCAGTGGTGTGGAGAACCTGTGACTCACGTCTGAGTATACCCAGCACACTCGGGGTGAAAATTTCAAAAAACACAGTTGATGGACAGAATGTAGAACAATGTCATACATTCACCCCAGTACAAGGATCTGGGCCTAAATCCATCATTTTTTTTTTACTCCACACCACCCTGGGTTAGACACTGGCTATATGCAAATCAGCTCTGACCCTGTGCCTCATGGGAACAGTCCAGTCCGAACTACCAAGCCATGTCTTTCCCAGACCGGAATCAAGCATCCAAGGACCGGTTTCTGGCTATCAGCCTTCATCAGCCTGGATAGCTTGACTCCAGTGGTGTGGAGAGCCTGGGACTCACGTCTGAGTATACCCAGCACACTCGGGGTGAAAATTGCAAAAAACACAGTTGATGGACAGAATGTAGAACAATGTCATACATTCACCCCAGTACAAGGATCTGGGCCTAAATCCATCGTTTTTTTGCACTCCACACCACCCTGGGTTAGACACTGGCTATATGCAAATCAGCTCTGACCCTGTGCCTCATGGGAACAGTCCAGTCCGAACTACCAAGCCATGTCTTTCCCAGACCGGAATCAAGCATCCAAGGAACGGTTTCTGGCTATCAGCCTGGATAGCTTGACTCCAGTGGTGTAGAGAGCCTGGGACTCACGTCTGAGTATACCCAGCACACTCGGGGTGAAAATTGCAAAAAACACAGTTGATGGACAGAATGTAGAACAATGTCATACATTCACCCCAGTACAAGGATCTGGGCCTAAATCCATCGTTTCTTTGCACTCCACACCACCCTGGGTTAGACACTGGCTATATGCAAATCAGCTCTGACCCTGTGCCTCATGGGAACAGTCCAGTCCGAACTACCAAGCCATGTCTTTCCCAGACCGGAATCAAGCATCCAAGGACCGGTTTCTGGCTATCAGCCATCATCAGCCTGGATAGCTTGACTCCAGTGGTGTGGAGAGCCTGTACTCACGTCTGAGTATACCCAGCACACTCAGGGTGAAAATTGCAAAAAACACAGTTGATGGACAGAATGTAGAACTATGTCATACATTCACCCCAGTACAAGGATCTGGGCCTGAATCCATCGTTTTTTTGCACTCCACACCACCCTGGGTTAGACACTGGCTATATGCAAATCAGCTCTGACCCTGTGCCTCATGGGAACAGTCCAGTCCGAACTACCAAGCCATCTCTTTCCCAGACCGGAATCAAGCATCCAAGGACCGGTTTCTGGCTATCAGCCTTCATCAGCCTGGATAGCTTGACTCCAGTGGTGTAGAGAGCCTGGGACTCACGTCTGAGTATACCCAGCACACTCGGGGTGAAAATTGCAAAAAACACAGTTGATGGACAGAATGTAGAACAATGTCATACATTCACCCCAGTACAAGGATCTGGGCCTAAATCCATCATTTTTTTGCACTCCACACCACCCTGGGTTAGACACTGGCTATATGCAAATCAGCTCTGATCCTGTGCCTCATGGGAAAAGTCCAGTCCGAACTACCAAGCCATGTCTTTCCCAGACCGGAGTCAAACATCCAAGGACCGGTTTCTGACTATCAGCCTTCATCAGCCTGGATAGCTTGACTCCAGTGGTGTGGAGAGCCTGGGACTCACGTCTGAGTATACCCAGCACACTCGGGGTGAAAATTGCAAAAAACACAGTTGATGGACAGAATGTAGAACAATGTCATACATTCACCCCAGTACAAGGATCTGGGCCTAAATCCATCTTTTTTTTGCACTCCACACCACCCTGGGATAGACACTGGCTATATGCAAATCAGCTCTGACCCTGTGCCTCATGGGAACAGTCCAGTCCGAACTACCAAGCCATGTCTTTCCCAGACCGGAATCAAGCATCCAAGGACCGGTTTCTGGCTATCAGCCTTCATCAGCCTGGATAGCTTGACTCCAGTGGTGTGGAGAGCCTGGGACTCACGTCTGAGTATACCCAGCACACTCGGGGTGAAAACTGCAAAAAACACAGTTGATGGACAGAATGTAAAACAATGTCATACATTCACCCCAGTACAAGGATCTGGGCCTAAGTCCATCGTTTTTTTGTACTCCACACCACCATGGGTTAGACACTGGCTATATGCAAATCAGCTCTAACCCTGTGCCTCATGGGAACAGTACAGTCCGAAATACCAAGCCATGTCTTTCCCAGACCGGAATCAAGCATCCAAGGACCGGTTTCTGGCTATCAGCCTTCATCAGCCTGGATAGCTTGACTCCAGTGGTGTGGAGAGCCTGGGACTCACGTCTGAGTATACCCAGCACACTCGGGGTGAAAATTGCAAAAAACACAGTTGATGGACAGAATGTAGAACAATGTCATACATTCACCCCAGTACAAGGATCTGGGCCTAAGTCCATCGTTTTTTTGCACTCCACACCACCCTGGGTTAGACACTGGCTATATGCAAATCAGCTCTGACCCTGTGCCTCATGGGAACAGTCGAGTCCGAACTACCAAGCCATGTCTTTCCCAGACCGGAATCAAGCATCCAAGGACCGGTTTCTGGCTATCAGCCTTCATCAGCCTGGATAGCTTGACTCCAGTGGTGTGGAGAGCCTGGGACTCACGTCTGAGTATACCCAGCACACTCGGGGTGAAAATTGCAAAAAACACAGTTGATGGACAGAATGTAGAACAATGTCATACATTCACCCCAGTACAAGGATCTGGGCCTAAATCCATCGTTTTTTTGAACTTTACACCACCCTGGGTTAGACACTGGCTATATGCAAATCAGCTCTGACCCTGTGCCTCATGGGAACAGTCCAGTCCGAACTACCAAGCCATGTCTTTCCCAGACCGGAATCAAGCATCCAAGGACCGGTTTCTGGCTATCAGCCTTCATCAGCCTGGATAGCTTAACTCCAGTGGTGTGGAGAGCCTGGGACTCACGTCTGAGTATACCCAGCACACTCGGGGTGAAAATTGCAAAAAACACAGTTGATGGACAGAATGTAGAACAATGTCATACATTCACCCCAGTACAAGGATCTGGGCCTAAATCCATCATTTATTTGCACTCCACACCACCCTGGGTTAGACACTGGCTATATGCAAATCAGCTCTGACCCTGTGCCTCATGGGAACAGTCCAGTCCGAACTACCAAGCCATGTCTTTCCCAGACCGGAATCAAGCATCCAAGGACCGGTTTCTGGCTATCAGCCTTCATAAGCCTTGATAGCTTGACTCCAGTGGTGTGGAGAGCCTGGGACTCACGTCTGAATATACCCAGCACATTCGGGGTGAAAATTGCAAAAAACACAGTTGATGGACAGAATGTAGAACAATGTCATACATTCACCCCAGTACAAGGATCTGGGCCTAAGTCCATCGTTTTTTTGCACTCCACACCACCCTGGGTTAGACACTGGCTATATGCAAATCAGCTTTGACCCTGTGCCTCATGGGAACAGTCGAGTCCGAACTACCAAGCCATGTCTTTCCCAGACTGGAATCAAGCATCCAAGGACCGGTTTCTGGCTATCAGCCTTCATCAGCCTGGATAGCTTGACTCCAGTGGTGTGGAGAGCCTGGGACTCACGTCTGAGTATACCCAGCACACTCGGGGTGAAAATTGCAAAAAACACAGTTGATGGACAGAATGTAGAACAATGTCATACATTCAACCCAGTACAAGGATCTGGGCCTAAGTCCATCGTTTTTTTGCACTCCACACCACCCTGGGTTAGACACTGGCTATATGCAAATCAGCTCTAACCCTGTGCCTCATGGGAACAGTACAGTCCGAAATACCAAGCCATGTCTTTCCCAGACCGGAATCAAGCATCCAAGGACCGGTTTCTGGCTATCAGCCTTCATCAGCCTGGATAGCTTGGCTCCAGTGGTGTGGAGAGCCTGGGACTCACGTCTGAGTATACCCAGCACACTCGGGGTGAAAATTGCAAAAAACACAGTTGATGGACAGAATGTAGAACAATGTCATACATTCACCCCAGTACAAGGATCTGGGCCTAAGTCCATCGTTTTTTTGCACTCCACACCACCCTGGGTTAGACACTGGCTATATGCAAATCAGCTCTGACCCTGTGCCTATAGGAACAGTCGAGTCCGAACTACCAAGCCATGTCTTTCCCAGACCGGAATCAAGCATCCAAGGACCGGTTTCTGGCTATCAGCCTTCATCAGCCTGGATAGCTTGACTCCAGTGGTGTGGAGAGCCTGGGACACACGTCTGAGTATACCCAGCACACTCGGGGTGAAAATTGCAAAAAACACAGTTGATGGACAGAATGTAGAACAATGTCATACATTTACCCCAGTACAAGGATCTGGGCCTAAATCCATCGTTTTTTTACACTCTACACCACCCTGGGTTAGACACTGGCAATATGCAAATCAGCTCTGACCCTGTGCCTCATGGGAACAGTCCAGTCCGAACTACCAAGCCTTGTCTTTCCCAGACCGGAATCAAGCATCCAAGGACCGGTTTCTGGCTATCAGCCTTCATCAGCCTGGATAGCTTGACTCCAGTGGTGTGGAGAACCTGTGACTCACGTCTGAGTATACCCAGCACACTCGGGGTGAAAATTTCAAAAAACACAGTTGATGGACAGAATGTAGAACAATGTCATACATTCACCCCAGTACAAGGATCTGGGCCTAAATCCATCATTTTTTTTTACTCCACACCACCCTGGGTTAGACACTGGCTATATGCAAATAAGCTCTGACCCTGTGCCTCATGGGAACAGTCCAGTCCGAACTACCAAGCCATGTCTTTCCCAGACCGGAATCAAGCATCCAAGGACCGGTTTCTGGCTATCAGCCTTCATCAGCCTGGATAGCTTGACTCCAGTGGTGTGGAGAGCCTGGGACTCACGTCTGAGTATACCCAGCACACTCGGGGTGAAAATTGCAAAAAACACAGTTGATGGACAGAATGTAGAACAATGTCATACATTCACCCCAGTACAAGGATCTGGGCCTAAATCCATCGTTTTTTTGCACTCCACACCACCCTGGGTTAGACACTGGCTATATGCAAATCAGCTCTGACCCTGTGCCTCATGGGAACAGTCCAGTCCGAACTACCAAGCCATGTCTTTCCCAGACCGGAATCAAGCATCCAAGGAACGGTTTCTGGCTATCAGCCTGGATAGCTTGACTCCAGTGGTGTAGAGAGCCTGGGACTCACGTCTGAGTATACCCAGCACACTCGGGGTGAAAATTGCAAAAAACACAGTTGATGGACAGAATGTAGAACAATGTCATACATTCACCCCAGTACAAGGATCTGGGCCTAAATCCATCGTTTCTTTGCACTCCACACCACCCTGGGTTAGACACTGGCTATATGCAAATCAGCTCTGACCCTGTGCCTCATGGGAACAGTCCAGTCCGAACTACCAAGCCATGTCTTTCCCAGACCGGAATCAAGCATCCAAGGACCGGTTTCTGGCTATCAGCCATCATCAGCCTGGATAGCTTGACTCCAGTGGTGTGGAGAGCCTGTACTCACGTCTGAGTATACCCAGCACACTCAGGGTGAAAATTGCAAAAAACACAGTTGATGGACAGAATGTAGAACTATGTCATACATTCACCCCAGTACAAGGATCTGGGCCTGAATCCATCGTTTTTTTGCACTCCACACCACCCTGGGTTAGACACTGGCTATATGCAAATCAGCTCTGACCCTGTGCCTCATGGGAACAGTCCAGTCCGAACTACCAAGCCATGTCTTTCCCAGACCAGAATCAAGCATCCAAGGACCGGTTTCTGGCTATCAGCCTTCATCAGCCTGGATAGCTTGACTCCAGTGGTGTGGAGAGCCTGGGACTCACGTCTGAGTATACCCAGCACACTCGGGTTGAAAATTGCAAAAAACACAGTTGATGGACAGAATGTAGAACAATGTCATACATTCACCCCAGTACAAGGATCTGGGCCTAAATCCATCGTTTTTTTGCACTCCACACCACCCTGGGTTAGACACTGGCTATATGCAAATCAGCTCTGACCCTGTGCCTCATGGGAACAGTCCAGTCCGAACTACCAATCCATGTCTTTCCCAGACCGGAATCAAGCATCCAAGGACCGGTTTCTGGCTATCAGCCTGGATAGCTTGACTCCAGTGGTGTGGAGAGCCTGGGACTCACGTCTGAGTATACCCAGCACACTCGGGGTGAAAATTGCAAAAAACACAGTTGATGGACAGAATGTAGAACAATGTCATACATTCACCCCAGTACAAGGATCTGGGCCTAAATCCATCGTTTTTTTGCACTCCACACCACCCTGGGTTAGATACTGGCTATATGCAAATCAGTTCTGACCCTGTGCCTCATGGGAACAGTCCAGTCCGAACTACCAAGCCATGTCTTTCCCAGACCGGAATCAAGCATCCAAGGACCGGTTTCTGGCTATCAACCTTCATCAGCCTGGATAGCTTGACTCCAGTGGTGTGGAGAGCCGGGGACTCACTTCTGAGTATACCCAGCACACTCAGGGTGAAAATTGCAAAAAACACAGTTGATGGACAGAATGTAGAACAATGTCATACATTCACCCCAGTACAAGGATCTGGGCCTAAATCCATCGTTTTTTTGCACTCCACACCACCCTGGGTTAGGCACTGGCTATATGCAAATCAGCTCTGACCTTGTGCCTCATGGGAACAGTCCAGTCCGAACTACCAAGCCATGTCTTTCCCAGACCGGAATCAAGCATCCAAGGACCGGTTTCTGGCTATCAGCCTGGATAGCTTGACTCCAGTGGTGTGGAGAGCCTGGGACTCACGTCTGAGTATACCCAGCATACTCGGGGTGAAAATTGCAAAAAACACAGTTGATGGACAGAATGTAGAACAATGTCATACATTCACCCCAGTACAAGGATCTGGGCCTAAATCCATCGTTTTTTGCACTTCACACCACCCTGGGTTAGACACTGGCTATATGTAAATCAGCTCTGACCCTGTGCCTCATGGGAACAGTCCAGTCCGAACTACCAAGCCAGGTCTTTCCCAGACTGGAATCAAGCATCCAAGGACCGGTTTCTGGCTATCAGCATTCATCAGCCTGGATAGCTTGACTCCAGTGGTGTGGAGAGCCTGGGACTCACGTCTGAGTATACCCAGCACACTCGGGGTGAAAATTGCAAAAAACACAGTTGATGGACAGAATGTAGAACAATGTCATACATTCACCCCAGTACAAGGATCTGGGCCTAAATCCATCATTTTTTTGCACTCCACACCACCCTGGGTTAGACACTGGCTATATACAAATCAGCTCTGACCCTGTGCCTCATGGGAAAAGTCCAGTCCGAACTACCAAGCCATGTCTTTCCCAGACCGGAATCAAGCATCCAAGGACCGGTTTCTGACTATCAGCCTTCATCAGCCTGGATAGCTTGACTCCAGTGGTGTGGAGAGCCTGGGACTCACGTCTGAGTATACCCAGCACACTCGGGGTGAAAATTGCAAAAAACACGGTTGATGGACAGAATGTAGAACAATGTCATACATTCACCCCAGTACAAGGATCTGGGCCTAAATCCATCGTTTTTTTGCACTCCACACCACCCTGGGTTAGACACTGGCTATATGCAAATCAGCTCTGACCCTGTGCCTCATGGGAACAGTCCAGTCCTAACTCTCAAGCCATGTCTTTCCCAGACCGGAATCAAGCATCCAAGGACCGGTTTCTGGCTATCAGCCTTCATCAGCCTGGATAGCTTGACTCCAGTGGTGTGGAGAGCCTGAGACTCACGTCTGAGTATACCCAGCACGCTCGGGGTGAAAATTGCAAAAAACACAGTTGATGGACAGAATGTAGAACAATGTCATACATTCACCCCAGTACAAGGATCTGGGCCGAAGTCCATCGTTTTTTTGCACTCCACACCACCCTGGGTTAGACACTGGCTATATGCAAATCAGCTCTGACCCTGTGCCTCATGGGAACAGTCCAGTCCGAACTACCAAGCCATGTCTTTCCCAGACCGGAATCAAGCATCCAAGGACCGGTTTCTGTCTATCAGCCTTCATCAGCCTGGATAGCTTGACTCCAGTGGTGTGGAAAGCCTGGGACTCACGTCTGAGTATACCCAGCACACTGGGGGTGAAAATTGCAAAAAACACAGTTGATGGACAGAATGTAGAACAATGTCACACATTCACCCCAGTCCAAGGATCTGGGCCTAAGTCCATCGTTTTTTTGCACTCCACACCACCCTGGGTTAGACACTGGCTATATGCAAATCAGCTCTGACCCTGTGCCTCATGGGAACAGTCCAGTCCGAACTACCAAGCCATGTCTTTCCCAGACCGGAATCAAGCATCCAAGGACCGGTTTCTGGCTATCAGCCTGGATAGCTTGACTCCAGTGGTGTGGAGAGCCTGGGACTCACGTCTGAGTATACCCAGCGCACTCGGGGTGAAAATTGCAAAAAACACAGTTGATGGACAGAATGTAGAACAATGTCATACATTCACCCCAGTACAAGGATCTGGGCCTAAATCCATCGTTTTTTTGCACTCCACACCACCCTGGGTTAGATACTGGCTATATGCAAATCAGTTCTGACCCTGTGCCTCATGGGAACAGTCCAGTCCGAACTACCAAGCCATGTCTTTCCCAGACCGGAATCAAGCATCCAAGGACCGGTTTCTGGCTATCAACCTTCATCAGCCTGGATAGCTTGACTCCAGTGGTGTGGAGAGCCGGGGACTCACTTCTGAGTATACCCAGCACACTCGGGGTGAAAATTGCAAAAAACACAGTTGATGGACAGAATGTAGAACAATGTCATACATTCACCCCAGTACAAGGATCTGGGCCTAAATCCATCATTTTTTTGCACTCCACACCACCCTGGGTTAGACACTGGCTATATACAAATCAGCTCTGACCCTGTGCCTCATGGGAAAAGTCCAGTCCGAACTACCAAGCCATGTCTTTCCCAGACCGGAATCAAGCATCCAAGGACCGGTTTCTGACTATCAGCCTTCATCAGCCTGGATAGCTTGACTCCAATGGTGTGGAGAGCCTGGGACTCACGTCTGAGTATACCCAGCACACTCGGGGTGAAAATTGCAAAAAACACGGTTGATGGACAGAATGTAGAACAATGTCATACATTCACCCCAGTACAAGGATCTGGGCCTAAATCCATCGTTTTTTTGCACTCCACACCACCCTGGGTTAGACACTGGCTATATGCAAATCAGCTCTGACCCTGTGCCTCATGGGAACAGTCCAGTCCTAACTCTCAAGCCATGTCTTTCCCAGACCGGAATCAAGCATCTAAGGACCGGTTTCTGGCTATCAGCCTTCATCAGCCTGGATAGCTTGACTCCAGTGGTGTGGAGAGCCTGGGACTCACGTCTGAGTATACCCAGCACACTCGGGGTGAAAATTGCAAAAAACACAGTTGATGGACAGAATGTAGAACAATGTCATACATTCACCCCAGTACAAGGATCTGGGCCTAAGTCCATCGTTTTTTTGCACTCCACACCACCCTGGGTTAGACACTGGCTATATGCAAATCAGCTCTGACCCTGTGCCTCATGGGAACAGTCCAGTCCGAACTACCAAGCCATGTCTTTCCCAGACCGGAATCAAGCATCCAAGGACCGGTTTCTGTCTATCAGCCTTCATCAGCCTGGATAGCTTGACTCCAGTGGTGTGGAAAGCCTGGGACTCACGTCTGAGTATACCCAGCACACTGGGGGTGAAAATTGCAAAAAACACAGTTGATGGACAGAATGTAGAACAATGTCACACATTCACCCCAGTCCAAGGATCTAGGCCTAAGTCCATTTTTTTTTGCACTCCACACCACCCTGGGTTAGACACTGGCTATATGCAAATCAGCTCTGACCCTGTGCCTCATGGGAACAGTCCAGTCCGAACTACCAAGCCATGTCTTTCCCAGACCGGAATCAAGCATCCAAGGACCGGTTTCTGGCTATCAGCCTGGATAGCTTGACTCCAGTGGTGTGGAGAGCCTGGGACTCACGTCTGAGTATACCCAGCACACTCGGGGTGAAAATTGCAAAAAACACAGTTGATGGACAGAATGTAGAACAATGTCATACATTCACCCCAGTACAAGGATCTGGGCCTAAATCCATCGTTTTTTTGCACTCCACACCACCCTGGGTTAGATACTGGCTATATGCAAATCAGTTCTGACCCTGTGCCTCATGGGAACAGTCCAGTCCGAACTACCAAGCCATGTCTTTCCCAGACCGGAATCAAGCAACCAAGGACCGGTTTCTGGCTATCAACCTTCATCAGCCTGGACAGCTTGACTCCAGTGGTGTGGAGAGCCGGGGACTCACTTCTGAGTATACCCAGCACACTCAGGGTGAAAATTGCAAAAAACACAGTTGATGGACAGAATGTAGAACAATGTCATACATTCACCCCAGTACAAGGATCTGGGCCTTAATCCATCGTTTTTTTGCACTCCACACCACCCTGGGTTAGGCACTGGCTATATGCAAATCAGCTCTGACCTTGTGCCTCATGGGAACAGTCCAGTCCGAACTACCAAGCCATGTCTTTCCCAGACCGGAATCAAGCATCCAAGGACCGGTTTCTGGCTATCAGCCTGGATAGCTTGACTCCAGTGGTGTGGAGAGCCTGGGACTCACGTCTGAGTATACCCAGCACACTCGGGGTGAAAATTGCAAAAAACACAGTTGATGGACAGAATGTAGAACAATGTCATACATTCACCCCAGTACAAGGATCTGGGCCTAAATCCATCGTTTTTTGCACTTCACACCACCCTGGGTTAGACACTGGCTATATGCAAATCAGCTCTGACCCTGTGCCTCATGGGAACAGTCCAGTCCGAACTACCAAGCCATGTCTTTCCCAGACCGGAATCAAGCATCCAAGGACCGGTTTCTGTCTATCAGCCTTCATCAGCCTGGATAGCTTGACTCCAGTGGTGTGGAAAGCCTGGGACTCACGTCTGAGTATACCCAGCACACTGGGGGTGAAAATTGCAAAAAACACAGTTGATGGACAGAATGTAGAACAATGTCACACATTCACCCCAGTCCAAGGATCTGGGCCTAAGTCCATCGTTTTTTTGCACTCCACACCACCCTGGGTTAGACACTGGCTATATGCAAATCAGCTCTGACCCTGTGCCTCATGGGAACAGTCCAGTCCGAACTACCAAGCCATGTCTTTCCCAGACCGGAATCAAGCATCCAAGGACCGGTTTCTGGCTATCAGCCTGGATAGCTTGACTCCAGTGGTGTGGAGAGCCTGGGACTCACGTCTGAGTATACCCAGCACACTCGGGGTGAAAATTGCAAAAAACACAGTTGATGGACAGAATGTAGAACAATGTCATACATTCACCCCAGTACAAGGATCTGGGCCTAAATCCATCGTTTTTTTGCACTCCACACCACCCTGGGTTAGATACTGGCTATATGCAAATCAGTTCTGACCCTGTGCCTCATGGGAACAGTCCAGTCCGAACTACCAAGCCATGTCTTTCCCAGACCGGGCTCAAGCATCCAAGGACCGGTTTCTGGCTATCAACCTTCATCAGCCTGGATAGCTTGACTCCAGTGGTGTGGAGAGCCGGGGACTCACTTCTGAGTATACCCAGCACACTCAGGGTGAAAATTGCAAAAAACACAGTTGATGGACAGAATGTAGAACAATGTCATACATTCACCCCAGTACAAGGATCTGGGCCTAAATCCATCGTTTTTTTGCACTCCACACCACCCTGGGTTAGGCACTGGCTATATGCAAATCAGCTCTGACCTTGTGCCTCATGGGAACAGTCCAGTCCGAACTACCAAGCCATGTCTTTCCCAGACCGGAATCAAGCATCCAAGGACCGGTTTCTGGCTATCAGCCTGGATAGCTTGACTCCAGTGGTGTGGAGAGCCTGGGACTCACGTCTGAGTATACCCAGCACACTCGGGGTGAAAATTGCAAAAAACACAGTTGATGGACAGAATGTAGAACAATGTCATACATTCACCCCAGTACAAGGATCTGGGCCTAAATCCATCGTTTTTTGCACTTCACACCACCCTGGGTTAGACACTGGCTATATGTAAATCAGCTCTGACCCTGTGCCTCATGGGAACAGTCCAGTCCGAACTACCAAGCCATGTCTTTCCCAGACTGGAATCAAGCATCCAAGGACTGGTTTCTGGCTATCAGCATTCATCAGCCTGGATAGCTTGACTCCAGTGGTGTGGAGAGCCTGGGACTCACGTCTGAGTATACCCAGCACACTCGGGGTGAAAATTGCAAAAAACACAGTTGATGGACAGAATGTAGAACAATGTCATACATTCACCCCAGTACAAGGATCTGGGCCTAAATCCATCATTTTTTTGCACTCCACACCACCCTGGGTTAGACACTGGCTATATACAAATCAGCTCTGACCCTGTGCCTCATGGGAAAAGTCCAGTCCGAACTACCAAGCCATGTCTTTCCCAGACCGGAATCAAGCATCCAAGGACCGGTTTCTGACTATCAGCCTTCATCAGCCTGGATAGCTTGACTCCAGTGGTGTGGAGAGCCTGGGACTCACGTCTGAGTATACCCAGCACACTCGGGGTGAAAATTGCAAAAAACACGGTTGATGGACAGAATGTAGAACAATGTCATACATTCACCCCAGTACAAGGATCTGGGCCTAAATCCATCGTTTTTTTGCACTCCACACCACCCTGGGTTAGACACTGGCTATATGCAAATCAGCTCTGACCCTGTGCCTCATGGGAACAGTCCAGTCCTAACTCTCAAGCCATGTCTTTCCCAGACCGGAATCAAGCATCCAAGGACCGGTTTCTGGCTATCAGCCTTCATCAGCCTGGATAGCTTGACTCCAGTGGTGTGGAGAGCCTGAGACTCACGTCTGAGTATACCCAGCACGCTCGGGGTGAAAATTGCAAAAAACACAGTTGATGGACAGAATGTAGAACAATGTCATACATTCACCCCAGTACAAGGATCTGGGCCGAAGTCCATCGTTTTTTTGCACTCCACACCACCCTGGGTTAGACACTGGCTATATGCAAATCAGCTCTGACCCTGTGCCTCATGGGAACAGTCCAGTCCGAACTACCAAGCCATGTCTTTCCCAGACCGGAATCAAGCATCCAAGGACCGGTTTCTGTCTATCAGCCTTCATCAGCCTGGATAGCTTGACTCCAGTGGTGTGGAAAGCCTGGGACTCACGTCTGAGTATACCCAGCACACTGGGGGTGAAAATTGCAAAAAACACAGTTGATGGACAGAATGTAGAACAATGTCACACATTCACCCCAGTCCAAGGATCTGGGCCTAAGTCCATCGTTTTTTTCCACTCCACACCACCCTGGGTTAGACACTGGCTATATGCAAATCAGCTCTGACCCTGTGCCTCATGGGAACAGTCCAGTCCGAACTACCAAGCCATGTCTTTCCCAGACCGGAATCAAGCATCCAAGGACCGGTTTCTGGCTATCAGCCTGGATAGCTTGACTCCAGTGGTGTGGAGAGCCTGGGACTCA
The DNA here is from genome assembly GCF_964263255.1 of Lissotriton vulgaris. Lineage (NCBI taxonomy): Eukaryota > Metazoa > Chordata > Amphibia > Caudata > Salamandridae > Lissotriton > Lissotriton vulgaris. The sequence goes on along the minus strand of NW_028249505.1, from coordinate 194,746 downwards.
CGTCTGAGTATACCCAGCGCACTCGGGGTGAAAATTGCAAAAAACACAGTTGATGGACAGAATGTAGAACAATGTCATACATTCACCCCAGTACAAGGATCTGGGCCTAAATCCATCGTTTTTTTGCACTCCACACCACCCTGGGTTAGATACTGGCTATATGCAAATCAGTTCTGACCCTGTGCCTCATGGGAACAGTCCAGTCCGAACTACCAAGCCATGTCTTTCCCAGACCGGAATCAAGCATCCAAGGACCGGTTTCTGGCTATCAACCTTCATCAGCCTGGATAGCTTGACTCCAGTGGTGTGGAGAGCCGGGGACTCACTTCTGAGTATACCCAGCACACTCGGGGTGAAAATTGCAAAAAACACAGTTGATGGACAGAATGTAGAACAATGTCATACATTCACCCCAGTACAAGGATCTGGGCCTAAATCCATCATTTTTTTGTACTCCACACCACCCTGGGTTAGACACTGGCTATATACAAATCAGCTCTGACCCTGTGCCTCATGGGAAAAGTCCAGTCCGAACTACCAAGCCATGTCTTTCCCAGACCGGAATCAAGCATCCAAGGACCGGTTTCTGACTATCAGCCTTCATCAGCCTGGATAGCTTGACTCCAGTGGTGTGGAGAGCCTGGGACTCACGTCTGAGTATACCCAGCACACTCGGGGTGAAAATTGCAAAAAACACGGTTGATGGACAGAATGTAGAACAATGTCATACATTCACCCCAGTACAAGGATCTGGGCCTAAATCCATCGTTTTTTTGCACTCCACACCACCCTGGGTTAGACACTGGCTATATGCAAATCAGCTCTGACCCTGTGCCTCATGGGAACAGTCCAGTCCTAACTCTCAAGCCATGTCTTTCCCAGACCGGAATCAAGCATCTAAGGACCGGTTTCTGGCTATCAGCCTTCATCAGCCTGGATAGCTTGACTCCAGTGGTGTGGAGAGCCTGGGACTCACGTCTGAGTATACCCAGCACACTCGGGGTGAAAATTGCAAAAAACACAGTTGATGGACAGAATGTAGAACAATGTCATACATTCACCCCAGTACAAGGATCTGGGCCTAAGTCCATCGTTTTTTTGCACTCCACACCACCCTGGGTTAGACACTGGCTATATGCAAATCAGCTCTGACCCTGTACCTCATGGGAACAGTCCAGTCCGAACTACCAAACCATGTCTTTCCCAGACCGGAATCAAGCATCCAAGGACCGGTTTCTGTCTATCAGCCTTCATCAGCCTGGATAGCTTGACTCCAGTGGTGTGGAAAGCCTGGGACTCACGTCTGAGTATACCCAGCACACTGGGGGTGAAAATTGAAAAAAACACAGTTGATGGACAGAATGTAGAACAATGTCACACATTCACCCCAGTCCAAGGATCTAGGCCTAAGTCCATTGTTTTTTTGCACTCCACACCACCCTGGGTTAGACACTGGCTATATGCAAATCAGCTCTGACCCTGTGCCTCATGGGAACAGTCCAGTCCGAACTACCAAGCCATGTCTTTCCCAGACCGGAATCAAGCATCCAAGGACCGGTTTCTGGCTATCAGCCTGGATAGCTTGACTCCAGTGGTGTGGAGAGCCTGGGACTCACGTCTGAGTATACCCAGCACACTCGGGGTGAAAATTGCAAAAAACACAGTTGATGGACAGAATGTAGAACAATGTCATACATTCACCCCAGTACAAGGATCTGGGCCTAAATCCATCGTTTTTTTGCACTCCACACCACCCTGGGTTAGATACTGGCTATATGCAAATCAGTTCTGACCCTGTGCCTCATGGGAACAGTCCAGTCCGAACTACCAAGCCATGTCTTTCCCAGACCGGAATCAAGCAACCAAGGACCGGTTTCTGGCTATCAACCTTCATCAGCCTGGACAGCTTGACTCCAGTGGTGTGGAGAGCCGGGGACTCACTTCTGAGTATACCCAGCACACTCAGGGTGAAAATTGCAAAAAACACAGTTGATGGACAGAATGTAGAACAATGTCATACATTCACCCCAGTACAAGGATCTGGGCCTAAATCCATCGTTTTTTTGCACTCCACACCACCCTGGGTTAGGCACTGGCTATATGCAAATCAGCTCTGACCTTGTGCCTCATGGGAACAGTCCAGTCCGAACTACCAAGCCATGTCTTTCCCAGACCGGAATCAAGCATCCAAGGACCGGTTTCTGGCTATCAGCCTGGATAGCTTGACTCCAGTGGTGTGGAGAGCCTGGGACTCACGTCTGAGTATACCCAGCACACTCGGGGTGAAAATTGCAAAAAACACAGTTGATGGACAGAATGTAGAACAATGTCATACATTCACCCCAGTACAAGGATCTGGGCCTAAATCCATCGTTTTTTGCACTTCACACCACCCTGGGTTAGACACTGGCTATATGTAAATCAGCTCTGACCCTGTGCCTCATGGGAACAGTCCAGTCCGAACTACCAAGCCATGTCTTTCCCAGACTGGAATCAAGCATCCAAGGACCGGTTTCTGGCTATCAGCATTCATCAGCCTGGATAGCTTGACTCCAGTGGTGTGGAGAGCCTGGGACTCACGTCTGAGTATACCCAGCACACTCGGGGTGAAAATTGCAAAAAACACAGTTGATGGACAGAATGTAGAACAATGTCATACCTTCACCCCAGTACAAGGATCTGGGCCTAAATCCATCATTTTTTTGCACTCCACACCACCCTGGGTTAGACACTGGCTATATACAAATCAGCTCTGACCCTGTGCCTTATGGGAAAAGTCCAGTCCGAACTACCAAGCCATGTCTTTCCCAGACCGGAATCAAGCATCCAAGGACCGGTTTCTGACTATCAGCCTTCATCAGCCTGGATAGCTTGACTCCAGTGGTGTGGAGAGCCTGGGACTCACGTCTGAGTATACTCAGCACACTCGGGGTGAAAATTGCAAAAAACACAGTTGATGGACAGAATGTAGAACAATGTCATACATTCACCCCAGTACAAGGATCTGGGCCTCAATCCATCTTTTTTTTGCACTCCACACCACCCTGGGATAGACACTGACTATATGCAAATCAGCTCTGACCCTGTGCCTCATGGGAACAGTCCAGTCCGAACTTCCAAGCCATGTCTTTCCCAGACCGGAATCAAGCATCCAAGGACCGGTTTCTGGCTATCAGCCTTCATCAGCCTGGATAGCTTGACTCCAGTGGTGTGGAGAGCCTGGGACTCACGTCTGAGTATACCCAGCACACTCGGGGTGAAAATTGCAAAAAACACAGTTGATGGACAGAATGTAGAACAATGTCATACATTCACCCCAGTACAAGGATCTGGGCCTAAATCCATCGTTTTTTTGCACTCCACACCACCCTGGGTTAGACACTGGCTATATGCAAATCAGCTCTGACCCTGTGCCTCATGGGAACAGTCCAGTCCGAACTACCAAGCCATGTCTTTCCCAGACCGGAATCAAGCATCCAAGGACCGGTTTCTGGCTATCAGCCTTCATCAGCCTGGATAGCTTGACTTCAGTGGTGTGGAGAGCCTGGGACTCACGTCTGAGTATACCCAGCACACTCGAGGTGAAAATTGCAAAAAACACAGTTGATGGACAGAATGTAGAACAATGTCATACATTCACCCCAGTACAAGGATCTGGGCCTAAATCCATCGTTTCTTTGCACTCCACACCACCCTGGGTTAGACACTGGCTATATGCAAATCAGCTCTGACCCTGTGCCTCATGGGAACAGTCCAGTCCTAACTCTCAAGCCATGTCTTTCCCAGACCGGAATCAAGCATCCAAGGACCGGTTTCTGGCTATCAGCCTTCATCAGCCTGGATAGCTTGACTCCAGGGGTGTGGAGAGCCTGGGACTCACGTCTGAGTATACCCAGCACACTCGGGGTGAAAATTGCAAAAAACACAGTTGATGGACAGAATGTAGAACAATATCATACATTCACCCCAGTACAAGGATCTGGGCCTAAGTCCATCATTTTTTTGCACTCCACACCACCCTGGGTTAGGCACTGGCTATATGCAAATCAACTCTGACCCTGTGCCTCATGGGAACAGTCGAGTCCGAACTACCAAGCCATGTCTTTCCCAGACCGGAATCAAGCATCCAAGGACCGGTTTCTGGCTATCAGCCTTCATCAGCCTGGATAGCTTGACTCCAGTGGTGTGGAGAGCCTGGGACTCACGTCTGAGTATACCCAGCACACTCGGGGTGAAAATTGCAAAAAACACAGTTGATGGACAAAATGTAGAACAATGTCATACATTCACCCCAGTACAAGGATCTGGGCCTAAGTCCATCGTTTTTTTGCACTCCACACCACCCTGGGTTAGACACTGGCTATATGCAAATCAGCTCTAACCCTGTGCCTCATGGGAACAGTCCAGTCCGAACTACTAAGCCATGTCTTTCCCAGACCGGAATCAAGCATCCAAGGACCGGTTTCTGGCTATCAGCCTTCATCAGCCTGGATAGCTTGACTCCAGTGGTGTGGAGAGCCTGGGACTCACGTCTGAGTATACCCACCACACTCGGGGTGAAAATTGCAAAAAACACAGTTGATGGACAGAATGTAGAACAATGTCATACATTCACCCCAGTACAAGGATCTGGGCCTAAATCCATCATTTTTTTGCACTCCACACCACCCTGGGTTAGACACTGGCTATATGCAAATCAGCTCTGACCCTGTGCCTCATGGGAACAGTCCAGTCCGAACTACCAAGCCATGTCTTTCCCAGACCGGAATCAAGCATCCAAGGACCTTTTTCTGGCTATCAGCCTTCATAAGCCTGGATAGCTTGACTCCAGTGGTGTGGAGAGCCTGGGACTCACGTCTGAGTACACCCAGCACACTCGGGGTGAAAATTGCAAAAAACACAGTTGATGGACAGAATGTAGAACAATGTCATACATTCACCCCAGTACAAGGATCTGGGCCTAAATCCATCATTTTTTTGCACTCCACACCACCCTGGGTTAGACACTGGCTATATGCAAATCAGCTCTGACCCTGTGCCTCATGGGAACAGTCCAGTCCGAACTACCAAGCCATGTCTTTCCCAGACCGGAATCAAGCATCCAAGGACCGGTTTCTGGCTATCAGCCTTCATAAGCCTGGATAGCTTGACTCCAGTGGTGTAGAGAGCCTGGGACTCACGTCTGAGTATACCCAGCACACTCGGTGTGAAAATTGCAAAAAACACAGTTGATGGACAGAATGTAGAACAATGTCATACATTCACCCCAGTACAAGGATCTGGGCCTAAGTCCATCGTTTTTTTGCACTCCACACCACCCTGGGTTAGACACTGGCTATATGCAAATCAGCTCTAACCCTGTGCCTCATGGGAACAGTACAGTCCGAAATACCAAGCCATGTCTTTCCCAGACCGGAATCAAGCATCCAAGGACCGGTTTCTGGCTATCAGCCTTCATCAGCCTGGATAGCTTGACTCCAGTGGTGTGGAGAGCCTGGGACTCACTTCTGAGTATACCCAGCACACTCGGGGTGAAAATTGCAAAAACACAGTTGATGGACAGAATGTAAAACAATGTCATACATTCACCCCAGTACAAGGATCTGGGCCTAAGTCCATCGTTTTTTTGCACTCCACACCACCCTGGGTTAGACACTGGCTATATGCAAATCAGCTCTGACCCTGTGCCTCATGGGAACAGTTGAGTCCGAACTACCAAGCCATGTCTTTCCCAGACCGGAATCAAGCATCCAAGGACCGGTGTCTGGCTATCAGCCTTCCTCAGCCTGGATAGCTTGACTCCAGTGGTGTGGAGAGCCTGGGACTCACGTCGGAGTATACCCAGCACACTCGGGGTGAAAATTGCAAAAAACACAGTTGATGGACAGAATGTAGAACAATGTCATACATTCACCCCAGTACAAGGATCTGGGCCTAAATCCGTCATTTGTTTTTACTCCACACCACCCTGGGTTAGACACTGGCTATATGCAAATCAGCTCTGACCCTGTGCCTCATGGGAACAGTCCAGTCCGAACTACCAAGCCATGTCTTTCCCAGACCGGAATCAAGCATCCAAGGACCGGTTTCTGGCTATCAGCCTTCATCAGCCTGGATAGCTTGACTCCAGTGGTGTGGAGAGCCTGGGACTCACGTCTGAGTATACCCAGCACACTCGGGGTGAAAATTGCAAAAAACACAGTTGATGGACAGAATGTAGAACAATGTCATACATTCACCCCAGTACAAGGATCTGGGCCTAAATCCATCGTTTTTTTGCACTCCACACCACCCTGGGTTAGACACTGGCTATATGCAAATCAGCTCTGACCCTGTGCCTCATGGGAACAGTCCAGTCCGAACTACCAAGCCATGTCTTTCCCAGACCGGAATCAAGCATCCAAGGACCGGTTTCTGGCTATCAGCCTTCATTAGCCTGGATAGCTTGACTCCAGTGGTGTAGAGAGCCTGGGACTCACGTCTGAGTATACCCAGCACACTCGGGGTGAAAATTGCAAAAAACACAGTTGATGGACAGAATGTAGAACAATGTCATACGTTCACCCCAGTACAAGGATCTGGGCCTAAATCCATCATTTTTTTGCACTCCACACCACCCTGGGTTAGACACTGGCTATATGCAAATCAGCTCTGATCCTGTGCCTCATGGGAAAAGTCCAGTCCGAACTACCAAGCCATGTCTTTCCCAGACCGGAATCAAGCATCCAAGGACCGGTTTCTGGCTATCAGCCTTCATCAGCCTGGATAGCTTGACTCCAGTGGTGTGGAGAGCCTGGGACTCACGTCTGAGTATACCCAGCACACTCGGGGTGAAAATTGCAAAAAACACAGTTGATGGACAGAATGTAGAACAATGTCATACATTCACCCCAGTACAAGGATCTGGGCCTAAGTCCATCGTTTTTTTGCACTCCACGCCACCCTGGGTTAGACACTGGCTATATGCAAATCAGCTCTAACCCTGTGCCTCATGGGAACAGTACAGTCCGAAATACCAAGCCATGTCTTTCCCAGACCGGAATCAAGCATCCAAGGACCGGTTTCTGGCTATCAGCCTTCATCAGCCTGGATAGCTTGACTCCAGTGGTGTGGAGAGCCTGGGACTCACTTCTGAGTATACCCAGCACACTCGGGGTGAAAATTGCAAAAAACACAGTTGATGGACAGAATGTAGAACAATGTCATACATTCACCCCAGTACGAGGATCTGGGCCTAAGTCCATCGTTTTTTTGCACTCCACACCACCCTGGGTTAGACACTGGCTATATGCAAATCAGCTCTGACTCTGTGCCTCATGGGAACAGTTGAGTCCGAACTACCAAGCAATGTCTTTCCCAGACCGGAATCAAGCATCCAAGGACCGGTTTCTGGCTATCAGCCTTCATCAGCCTGGATAGCTTGACTCCAGTGGTGTGGAGAGCCTGGGACACACGGCTGAGTATACCCAGCACACTCGGGGTGAAAATAGCAAAAAACACAGTTGATGGACAGAATGTAGAACAATGTCATACATTCACCCCAGTACAAGGATCTGGGCCTAAATCCATCGTTTTTTTGCACTCTAGACCACCCTGGGTTACACACTGGCTATATGCAAATCAGCTCTGACCCTGTGCCTCATGGGAACAGTCCAGTCCGAACTACCAAGCCATGTCTTTCCCAGACCGGAATCAAGCATCCAAGGACCGGTTTCTGGCTATCAGCCTTCATCAGCCTGGATAGCTTGACTCCAGTGGTGTGGAGAGCCTGGGACTCACGTCTGAGTATACCCAGCACACTCGGGGTGAAAATTGCAAAAAACACAGTTGATGGACAGAATGTAGAACAATGTCATACATTCACCCCAGTACAAGGATCTGGGCCTAAATCCATCATTTGTTTTTACTCCACACCACCCTGGGTTAGACACTGGCTATATGCAAATCAGCTCTGACCCTGTGCCTCATGGGAACAGTCCAGTCCGAACTACCAAGCCATGTCTTTCCCAGACCGGAATCAAGCATCCAAGGACCGGTTTCTGGCTATCAGCCTTCATCAGCCTGGATAGCTTGACTCCAGTGGTGTGGAGAGCCTGGGACACACGTCTGAGTATACCCAGCACACTCGGGGTGAAAATTGCAAAAAACACAGTTGATGGACAGAATGTAGAACAATGTCATACATTCACCCAAGTACAAGGATCTGGGCCTAAATCCATCGTTTTTTTGCACTCTAGACCACCCTGGGTTAGACACTGGCTATATGCAAATCAGCTCTGACCCTGTGCCTCATGGGAACAGTCGAGTCCGAACTACCAAGCCATGTCTTTCCCAGACCGGAATCAAGCATCCAAGGACTGGTTTCTGGCTATCAGCCTTCCTCAGCCTGGATAGCTTGACTCCAGTGGTGTGGAGAGCCTGGGACTCACGTCGGAGTATACCCAGCACACTCGGGGTGAAAATTGCAAAAAACACAGTTGATGGACAGAATGTAGAACAATGTCATACTTTCACCCCAGTACAAGGATCTGGGCCTAAATCCGTCATTTGTTTTTACTCCACACCACCCTGGGTTAGACACTGGCTATATGCAAATCAGCTCTGACCCTGTGCCTCATGGGAACAGTCCAGTCCGAACTACCAAGCCATGTCTTTCCCAGACCGGAATCAAGCATCCAAGGACCGGTTTCTGGCTATCAGCCTTCATCAGCCTGGATAGCTTGACTCCAGTGGTGTGGAGAGCCTGGGACTCACGTCTGAGTATACCCAGCACACTCGGGGTGAAAATTGCAAAAAACACAGTTGATGGACAGAATGTAGAACAATGTCATACATTCACCCCAGTACAAGGATCTGGGCCTAAATCCATCGTTTTTTTGTACTCCACACCACCCTGGGTTAGACACTGGCTATATGCAAATCAGCTCTGACCCTGTGCCTCATGGGAACAGTCCAGTCCGAACTACCAAGCCATGTCTTTCCCAGACCGGAATCAAGCATCCAAGGACCGGTTTCTGGCTATCAGCCTTCATCAGCCTGGATAGCTTAACTCCAGTGGTGTAGAGAGCCTGGGACTCACGTCTGAGGATACCCAGCACACTCGGGGTGAAAATTGCAAAAAACACAGTTGATGGACAGAATGTAGAACAATGTCATACGTTCACCCCAGTACAAGGATCTGGGCCTAAATCCATCGTTTTTTTGCACTCCACACCAACCTGGGTTAGACACTGGCTATATGCAAATCAGCTCTGATCCTGTGCCTCATGGGAAAAGTCCAGTCCGAACTACCAAGCCATGTCTTTCCCAGACCGGAATCAAGCATCCAAGGACCGGTTTCTGGCTATCAGCCTTCATCAGCCTGGATAGCTTGACTCCAGTGGTGTGGAGAGCCTGGGACTCACGTCTGAGTATACCCAGCACACTTGGGGTGAAAATTGCAAAAAACACAGTTGATGGACAGAATGTAGAACAATGTCATACATTCACCCCAGTACAAGGATCTGGGCCTAAGTCCATCGTTTTTTTGCACTCCACACCACCCTGGGTTAGACACTGGCTATATGCAAATCAGCTCTAACCCTGTGCCTCATGGGAACAGTACAGTCCGAAATACCAAGCCATGTCTTTCCCAGACCGGAATCAAGCATCCAAGGACCGGTTTCTGGCTATCAGCCTTCTTCAGCCTGGATAGCTTGACTCCAGTGGTGTGGAGAGCCTGGGACTCACTTCTGAGTATACCCAGCACACTCGGGGTGAAAATTGCAAAAAACACAGTTGATGGACAGAATGTAGAACAATGTCATACATTCACCCCAGTACAAGGATCTGGGCCTAAGTCCATCGTTTTTTTGCACTCCACACCACCCTGGGTTAGACACTGGCTATATGCAAATCAGCTCTGACCCTGTGCCTCATGGGAACAGTTGAGTCCGAACTACCAAGCCATGTCTTTCCCAGACCGGAATCAAGCATCCAAGGACCGGTTTCTGGCTATCAGTCTTCATCAGCCTGGATAGCTTGCCTCCAGTGGTGTGGAGAGCCTGGGACACACGGCTGAGTATACCCAGCACACTCGGGGTGAAAATTGCAAAAAACACAGTTGATGGACAGAATGTAGAACAATGTCATACATTCACCCCAGTACAAGGATCTGGGCCTAAATCCATCGTTTTTTTGCACTCTAGACCACCCTGGGTTAGACACTGGCTATATGCAAATCAGCTCTGACCCTGTGCCTCATGGGAACAGTCCAGTCCGAACTACCAAGCCATGTCTTTCCCAGACCGGAATCAAGCATCCAAGGACCGGTTTCTGGCTATCAGCCTGGATAGCTTGACTCCAGTGGTGTGGAGAGCCTGGGACTCACGTCTGAGTATACCCAGCACACTTGGGGTGAAAATTGCAAAAAACACAGTTGATGGACAGAATGTAGAACAATGTCATACATTCACCCCAGTACAAGGATCTGGGCATAAATCCATCATTTTTATTTACTCCACACCACCCTGGGTTAGACACTGGCTATATGCAAATCAGCTCTGACCCTGTGCCTCATGGGAACAGTCCAGTCCGAACTACCAAGCCATGTCTTTCCCAGACCGGAATCAAGCATCCAAGGACCGGTTTCTGGCTATCAGCCTTCATCAGCCTGGATAGCTTGACTCCAGTGGTGTGGAGAGCCTGGGACTCACGTCTGAGTATACCCAGCACACTTGGGGTGAAAATTGCAAAAAACACAGTTGATGGACAGAATGTAGAACAATGTCATACATTCACCCCAGTACAAGGATCTGGGCCTAAGTCCATCGTTTTTTTGCACTCCACACCACCCTGGGTTAGACACTGGCTATATGCAAATCAGCTCTGACCCTGTGCCTCATGGGAACAGTCCAGTCCGAACTACCAAGCCATGTCTTTCCCAGACCGGAATCAAGCATCCAAGGACCGGTTTCTGGCTATCAGCCTTCATCAGCCTGGATAGCTTGACTCCAGTGGTGTGGAGAGCCTGGGACTCACGTCTGAGTATACCCAGCACACTCGGGGTGAAAATTGCAAAAAACACAGTTGATGGACAGAATGTAGAACAATGTCATACATTCACCCCAGTACAAGGATCTGGGCCTAAATCCATCATTTTTTTGCACTCCACACCAACCTGGGTTAGACACTGGCTATATGCAAATCAGCTCTGACCCTGTGCCTCATGGGAACAGTCCAGTCCGAACTACCAAGCCATGTCTTTCCCAGACCGGAATCAAGCATCCAAGGACCGGTTTCTGGCTATCAGCCTTCATCAGCCTGGATAGCTTGACTCCAGTGGTGTAGAGAGCCTGGGACTTGCGTCTGAGTATACCCAGCACACTCGGGGTGAAAATTGCAAAAAACACAGTTGATGGACAGAATGTAGAACAATGTCATACATTCACCCCAGTACAAGGATCTGGGCCTAAATCCATCATTTTTTTGCACTCCACACCACCCTGGGTTAGACACTGGCTATATGCAAATCAGCTCTGATCCTGTGCCTCATGGGAAAAGTCCAGTCCGAACTACCAAGCCATGTCTTTCCCAGACCGGAGTCAAACATCCAAGGACCGGTTTCTGACTATCAGCCTTCATCAGCCTGGATAGCTTGACTCCAGTGGTGTGGAGAGCCTGGGACTCACGTCTGAGTATACCCAGCACACTCGGGGTGAAAATTGCAAAAAACACAGTTGATGGACAGAATGTAGAACAATGTCATACATTCACCCCAGTACAAGGATCTGGGCCTAAATCCATCTTTTTTTTGCACTCCACACCACCCTGGGATAGACACTGGCTATATGCAAATCAGCTCTGACCCTGTGCCTCATGGGAACAGTCCAGTCCGAACTACCAAGCCATGTCTTTCCCAGACCGGAATCAAGCATCCAAGGACCGGTTTCTGGCTATCAGCCTTCATCAGCCTGGATAGCTTGACTCCAGTGGTGTGGAGAGCCTGGGACTCACGTCTGAGTATACCCAGCACACTCGGGGTGAAAACTGCAAAAAACACAGTTGATGGACAGAATGTAAAACAATGTCATACATTCACCCCAGTACAAGGATCTGGGCCTAAGTCCATCGTTTTTTTGTACTCCACACCACCATGGGTTAGACACTGGCTATATGCAAATCAGCTCTAACCCTGTGCCTCATGGGAACAGTACAGTCCGAAATACCAAGCCATGTCTTTCCCAGACCGGAATCAAGCATCCAAGGACCGGTTTCTGGCTATCAGCCTTCATCAGCCTGGATAGCTTGACTCCAGTGGTGTGGAGAGCCTGGGACTCACGTCTGAGTATACCCAGCACACTCGGGGTGAAAATTGCAAAAAACACAGTTGATGGACAGAATGTAGAACAATGTCATACATTCACCCCAGTACAAGGATCTGGGCCTAAGTCCATCTTTTTTTGCACTCCACACCACCCTGGGTTAGACACTGGCTATATGCAAATCAGCTCTGACCCTGTGCCTCATGGGAACAGTCGAGTCCGAACTACCAAGCCATGTCTTTCCCAGACCGGAATCAAGCATCCAAGGACCGGTTTCTGGCTATCAGCCTTCATCAGCCTGGATAGCTTGACTCCAGTGGTGTGGAGAGCCTGGGACTCACGTCTGAGTATACCCAGCACACTCGGGGTGAAAATTGCAAAAAACACAGTTGATGGACAGAATGTAGAACAATGTCATACATTCACCCCAGTACAAGGATCTGGGCCTAAATCCATCGTTTTTTTGAACTTTACACCACCCTGGGTTAGACACTGGCTATATGCAAATCAGCTCTGACCCTGTGCCTCATGGGAACAGTCCAGTCCGAACTACCAAGCCATGTCTTTCCCAGACCGGAATCAAGCATCCAAGGACCGGTTTCTGGCTATCAGCCTTCATCAGCCTGGATAGCTTAACTCCAGTGGTGTGGAGAGCCTGGGACTCACGTCTGAGTATACCCAGCACACTCGGGGTGAAAATTGCAAAAAACACAGTTGATGGACAGAATGTAGAACAATGTCATACATTCACCCCAGTACAAGGATCTGGGCCTAAATCCATCATTTATTTGCACTCCACACCACCCTGGGTTAGACACTGGCTATATGCAAATCAGCTCTGACCCTGTGCCTCATGGGAACAGTCCAGTCCGAACTACCAAGCCATGTCTTTCCCAGACCGGAATCAAGCATCCAAGGACCGGTTTCTGGCTATCAGCCTTCATAAGCCTTGATAGCTTGACTCCAGTGGTGTGGAGAGCCTGGGACTCACGTCTGAATATACCCAGCACATTCGGGGTGAAAATTGCAAAAAACACAGTTGATGGACAGAATGTAGAACAATGTCATACATTCACCCCAGTACAAGGATCTGGGCCTAAGTCCATCGTTTTTTTGCACTCCACACCACCCTGGGTTAGACACTGGCTATATGCAAATCAGCTTTGACCCTGTGCCTCATGGGAACAGTCGAGTCCGAACTACCAAGCCATGTCTTTCCCAGACTGGAATCAAGCATCCAAGGACCGGTTTCTGGCTATCAGCCTTCATCAGCCTGGATAGCTTGACTCCAGTGGTGTGGAGAGCCTGGGACTCACGTCTGAGTATACCCAGCACACTCGGGGTGAAAATTGCAAAAAACACAGTTGATGGACAGAATGTAGAACAATGTCATACATTCACCCCAGTACAAGGATCTGGGCCTAAGTCCATCGTTTTTTTGCACTCCACACCACCCTGGGTTAGACACTGGCTATATGCAAATCAGCTCTAACCCTGTGCCTCATGGGAACAGTACAGTCCGAAATACCAAGCCATGTCTTTCCCAGACCGGAATCAAGCATCCAAGGACCGGTTTCTGGCTATCAGCCTTCATCAGCCTGGATAGCTTGACTCCAGTGGTGTGGAGAGCCTGGGACTCACGTCTGAGTATACCCAGCACACTCGGGGTGAAAATTGCAAAAAACACAGTTGATGGACAGAATGTAGAACAATGTCATACATTCACCCCAGTACAAGGATCTGGGCCTAAGTCCATCGTTTTTTTGCACTCCACACCACCCTGGGTTAGACACTGGCTATATGCAAATCAGCTCTGACCCTGTGCCTATAGGAACAGTCGAGTCCGAACTACCAAGCCATGTCTTTCCCAGACCGGAATCAAGCATCCAAGGACCGGTTTCTGGCTATCAGCCTTCATCAGCCTGGATAGCTTGACTCCAGTGGTGTGGAGAGCCTGGGACACACGTCTGAGTATACCCAGCACACTCGGGGTGAAAATTGCAAAAAACACAGTTGATGGACAGAATGTAGAACAATGTCATACATTTACCCCAGTACAAGGATCTGGGCCTAAATCCATCGTTTTTTTACACTCTACACCACCCTGGGTTAGACACTGGCTATATGCAAATCAGCTCTGACCCTGTGCCTCATGGGAACAGTCCAGTCCGAACTACCAAGCCTTGTCTTTCCCAGACCGGAATCAAGCATCCAAGGACCGGTTCTGGCTATCAGCCTTCATCAGCCTGGATAGCTTGACTCCAGTGGTGTGGAGAACCTGTGACTCACGTCTGAGTATACCCAGCACACTCGGGGTGAAAATTTCAAAAAACACAGTTGATGGACAGAATGTAGAACAATGTCATACATTCACCCCAGTACAAGGATCTGGGCCTAAATCCATCATTTTTTTTTACTCCACACCACCCTGGGTTAGACACTGGCTATATGCAAATCAGCTCTGACCCTGTGCCTCATGGGAACAGTCCAGTCCGAACTACCAAGCCATGTCTTTCCCAGACTGGAATCAAGCATCCAAGGACCGGTTTCTGGCTATCAGCATTCATCAGCCTGGATAGCTTGACTCCAGTGGTGTGGAGAGCCTGGGACTCACGTCTGAGTATACCCAGCACACTCGGGGTGAAAATTGCAAAAAACACAGTTGATGGACAGAATGTAGAACAATGTCATACCTTCACCCCAGTACAAGGATCTGGGCCTAAATCCATCATTTTTTTGCACTCCACACCACCCTGGGTTAGACACTGGCTATATACAAATCAGCTCTGACCCTGTGCCTTATGGGAAAAGTCCAGTCCGAACTACCAAGCCATGTCTTTCCCAGACCGGAATCAAGCATCCAAGGACCGGTTTCTGACTATCAGCCTTCATCAGCCTGGATAGCTTGACTCCAGTGGTGTGGAGAGCCTGGGACTCACGTCTGAGTATACTCAGCACACTCGGGGTGAAAATTGCAAAAAACACAGTTGATGGACAGAATGTAGAACAATGTCATACATTCACCCCAGTACAAGGATCTGGGCCTCAATCCATCTTTTTTTTGCACTCCACACCACCCTGGGATAGACACTGACTATATGCAAATCAGCTCTGACCCTGTGCCTCATGGGAACAGTCCAGTCCGAACTTCCAAGCCATGTCTTTCCCAGACCGGAATCAAGCATCCAAGGACCGGTTTCTGGCTATCAGCCTTCATCAGCCTGGATAGCTTGACTCCAGTGGTGTGGAGAGCCTGGGACTCACGTCTGAGTATACCCAGCACACTCGGGGTGAAAATTGCAAAAAACACAGTTGATGGACAGAATGTAGAACAATGTCATACATTCACCCCAGTACAAGGATCTGGGCCTAAATCCATCGTTTTTTTGCACTCCACACCACCCTGGGTTAGACACTGGCTATATGCAAATCAGCTCTGACCCTGTGCCTCATGGGAACAGTCCAGTCCGAACTACCAAGCCATGTCTTTCCCAGACCGGAATCAAGCATCCAAGGACCGGTTTCTGGCTATCAGCCTTCATCAGCCTGGATAGCTTGACTTCAGTGGTGTGGAGAGCCTGGGACTCACGTCTGAGTATACCCAGCACACTCGGGGTGAAAATTGCAAAAAACACAGTTGATGGACAGAATGTAGAACAATGTCATACATTCACCCCAGTACAAGGATCTGGGCCTAAATCCATTGTTTCTTTGCACTCCACACCACCCTGGGTTAGACACTGGCTATATGCAAATCAGCTCTGACCCTGTGCCTCATGGGAACAGTCCAGTCCTAACTCTCAAGCCATGTCTTTCCCAGACCGGAATCAAGCATCCAAGGACCGGTTTCTGGCTATCAGCCTTCATCAGCCTGGATAGCTTGACTCCAGGGGTGTGGAGAGCCTGGGACTCACGTCTGAGTATACCCAGCACACTCGGGGTGAAAATTGCAAAAAACACAGTTGATGGACAGAATGTAGAACAATATCATACATTCACCCCAGTACAAGGATCTGGGCCTAAGTCCATCATTTTTTTGCACTCCACACCACCCTGGGTTAGGCACTGGCTATATGCAAATCAACTCTGACCCTGTGCCTCATGGGAACAGTCGAGTCCGAACTACCAAGCCATGTCTTTCCCAGACCGGAATCAAGCATCCAAGGACCGGTTTCTGGCTATCAGCCTTCATCAGCCTGGATAGCTTGACTCCAGTGGTGTGGAGAGCCTGGGACTCACGTCTGAGTATACCCAGCACACTCGGGGTGAAAATTGCAAAAAACACAGTTGATGGACAAAATGTAGAACAATGTCATACATTCACCCCAGTACAAGGATCTGGGCCTAAGTCCATCGTTTTTTTGCACTCCACACCACCCTGGGTTAGACACTGGCTATATGCAAATCAGCTCTAACCCTGTGCCTCATGGGAACAGTCCAGTCCGAACTACTAAGCCATGTCTTTCCCAGACCGGAATCAAGCATCCAAGGACCGGTTTCTGGCTATCAGCCTTCATCAGCCTGGATAGCTTGACTCCAGTGGTGTGGAGAGCCTGGGACTCACGTCTGAGTATACCCACCACACTCGGGGTGAAAATTGCAAAAAACACAGTTGATGGACAGAATGTAGAACAATGTCATACATTCACCCCAGTACAAGGATCTGGGCCTAAATCCATCATTTTTTTGCACTCCACACCACCCTGGGTTAGACACTGGCTATATGCAAATCAGCTCTGACCCTGTGCCTCATGGGAACAGTCCAGTCCGAACTACCAAGCCATGTCTTTCCCAGACCGGAATCAAGCATCCAAGGACCTTTTTCTGGCTATCAGCCTTCATAAGCCTGGATAGCTTGACTCCAGTGGTGTGGAGAGCCTGGGACTCACGTCTGAGTACACCCAGCACACTCGGGGTGAAAATTGCAAAAAACACAGTTGATGGACAGAATGTAGAACAATGTCATACATTCACCCCAGTACAAGGATCTGGGCCTAAATCCATCATTTTTTTGCACTCCACACCACCCTGGGTTAGACACTGGCTATATGCAAATCAGCTCTGACCCTGTGCCTCATGGGAACAGTCCAGTCCGAACTACCAAGCCATGTCTTTCCCAGACCGGAATCAAGCATCCAAGGACCGGTTTCTGGCTATCAGCCTTCATAAGCCTGGATAGCTTGACTCCAGTGGTGTAGAGAGCCTGGGACTCACGTCTGAGTATACCCAGCACACTCGGTGTGAAAATTGCAAAAAACACAGTTGATGGACAGAATGTAGAACAATGTCATACATTCACCCCAGTACAAGGATCTGGGCCTAAGTCCATCGTTTTTTTGCACTCCACACCACCCTGGGTTAGACACTGGCTATATGCAAATCAGCTCTAACCCTGTGCCTCATGGGAACAGTACAGTCCGAAATACCAAGCCATGTCTTTCCCAGACCGGAATCAAGCATCCAAGGACCGGTTTCTGGCTATCAGCCTTCATCAGCCTGGATAGCTTGACTCCAGTGGTGTGGAGAGCCTGGGACTCACTTCTGAGTATACCCAGCACACTCGGGGTGAAAATTGCAAAAACACAGTTGATGGACAGAATGTAAAACAATGTCATACATTCACCCCAGTACAAGGATCTGGGCCTAAGTCCATCGTTTTTTTGCACTCCACACCACCCTGGGTTAGACACTGGCTATATGCAAATCAGCTCTGACCCTGTGCCTCATGGGAACAGTTGAGTCCGAACTACCAAGCCATGTCTTTCCCAGACCGGAATCAAGCATCCAAGGACCGGTGTCTGGCTATCAGCCTTCCTCAGCCTGGATAGCTTGACTCCAGTGGTGTGGAGAGCCTGGGACTCACGTCGGAGTATACCCAGCACACTCGGGGTGAAAATTGCAAAAAACACAGTTGATGGACAGAATGTAGAACAATGTCATACATTCACCCCAGTACAAGGATCTGGGCCTAAATCCGTCATTTGTTTTTACTCCACACCACCCTGGGTTAGACACTGGCTATATGCAAATCAGCTCTGACCCTGTGCCTCATGGGAACAGTCCAGTCCGAACTACCAAGCCATGTCTTTCCCAGACCGGAATCAAGCATCCAAGGACCGGTTTCTGGCTATCAGCCTTCATCAGCCTGGATAGCTTGACTCCAGTGGTGTGGAGAGCCTGGGACTCACGTCTGAGTATACCCAGCACACTCGGGGTGAAAATTGCAAAAAACACAGTTGATGGACAGAATGTAGAACAATGTCATACATTCACCCCAGTACAAGGATCTGGGCCTAAATCCATCGTTTTTTTGCACTCCACACCACCCTGGGTTAGACACTGGCTATATGCAAATCAGCTCTGACCCTGTGCCTCATGGGAACAGTCCAGTCCGAACTACCAAGCCATGTCTTTCCCAGACCGGAATCAAGCATCCAAGGACCGGTTTCTGGCTATCAGCCTTCATTAGCCTGGATAGCTTGACTCCAGTGGTGTAGAGAGCCTGGGACTCACGTCTGAGTATACCCAGCACACTCGGGGTGAAAATTGCAAAAAACACAGTTGATGGACAGAATGTAGAACAATGTCATACGTTCACCCCAGTACAAGGATCTGGGCCTAAATCCATCATTTTTTTGCACTCCACACCACCCTGGGTTAGACACTGGCTATATGCAAATCAGCTCTGATCCTGTGCCTCATGGGAAAAGTCCAGTCCGAACTACCAAGCCATGTCTTTCCCAGACCGGAATCAAGCATCCAAGGACCGGTTTCTGGCTATCAGCCTTCATCAGCCTGGATAGCTTGACTCCAGTGGTGTGGAGAGCCTGGGACTCACGTCTGAGTATACCCAGCACACTCGGGGTGAAAATTGCAAAAAACACAGTTGATGGACAGAATGTAGAACAATGTCATACATTCACCCCAGTACAAGGATCTGGGCCTAAGTCCATCGTTTTTTTGCACTCCACGCCACCCTGGGTTAGACACTGGCTATATGCAAATCAGCTCTAACCCTGTGCCTCATGGGAACAGTACAGTCCGAAATACCAAGCCATGTCTTTCCCAGACCGGAATCAAGCATCCAAGGACCGGTTTCTGGCTATCAGCCTTCATCAGCCTGGATAGCTTGACTCCAGTGGTGTGGAGAGCCTGGGACTCACTTCTGAGTATACCCAGCACACTCGGGGTGAAAATTGCAAAAAACACAGTTGATGGACAGAATGTAGAACAATGTCATACATTCACCCCAGTACGAGGATCTGGGCCTAAGTCCATCGTTTTTTTGCACTCCACACCACCCTGGGTTAGACACTGGCTATATGCAAATCAGCTCTGACTCTGTGCCTCATGGGAACAGTTGAGTCCGAACTACCAAGCAATGTCTTTCCCAGACCGGAATCAAGCATCCAAGGACCGGTTTCTGGCTATCAGCCTTCATCAGCCTGGATAGCTTGACTCCAGTGGTGTGGAGAGCCTGGGACACACGGCTGAGTATACCCAGCACACTCGGGGTGAAAATAGCAAAAAACACAGTTGATGGACAGAATGTAGAACAATGTCATACATTCACCCCAGTACAAGGATCTGGGCCTAAATCCATCGTTTTTTTGCACTCTAGACCACCCTGGGTTACACACTGGCTATATGCAAATCAGCTCTGACCCTGTGCCTCATGGGAACAGTCCAGTCCGAACTACCAAGCCATGTCTTTCCCAGACCGGAATCAAGCATCCAAGGACCGGTTTCTGGCTATCAGCCTTCATCAGCCTGGATAGCTTGACTCCAGTGGTGTGGAGAGCCTGGGACTCACGTCTGAGTATACCCAGCACACTCGGGGTGAAAATTGCAAAAAACACAGTTGATGGACAGAATGTAGAACAATGTCATACATTCACCCCAGTACAAGGATCTGGGCCTAAATCCATCATTTGTTTTTACTCCACACCACCCTGGGTTAGACACTGGCTATATGCAAATCAGCTCTGACCCTGTGCCTCATGGGAACAGTCCAGTCCGAACTACCAAGCCATGTCTTTCCCAGACCGGAATCAAGCATCCAAGGACCGGTTTCTGGCTATCAGCCTTCATCAGCCTGGATAGCTTGACTCCAGTGGTGTGGAGAGCCTGGGACTCACGTCTGAGTATACCCAGCACACTCGGGGTGAAAATTGCAAAAAACACAGTTGATGGACAGAATGTAGAACAATGTCATACATTCACCCCAGTACAAGGATCTGGGCCTAAGTCCATTGTTTTTTTGCACTCCACACCACCCTGGGTTAGACACTGGCTATATGCAAATCAGCTCTGACCCTGTGCCTCATGGGAACAGTCCAGTCCGAACTACCAAGCCATGTCTTTCCCAGACCGGAATCAAGCATCCAAGGACCGGTTTCTGGCTATCAGCCTTCATCAGCCTGGATAGCTTGACTCCAGTGGTGTGGAGAGCCTGGGACACACGTCTGAGTATACCCAGCACACTCGGGGTGAAAATTGCAAAAAACACAGTTGATGGACAGAATGTAGAACAATGTCATACATTCACCCAAGTACAAGGATCTGGGCCTAAATCCATCGTTTTTTTGCACTCTAGACCACCCTGGGTTAGACACTGGCTATATGCAAATCAGCTCTGACCCTGTGCCTCATGGGAACAGTCGAGTCCGAACTACCAAGCCATGTCTTTCCCAGACCGGAATCAAGCATCCAAGGACTGGTTTCTGGCTATCAGCCTTCCTCAGCCTGGATAGCTTGACTCCAGTGGTGTGGAGAGCCTGGGACTCACGTCGGAGTATACCCAGCACACTCGGGGTGAAAATTGCAAAAAACACAGTTGATGGACAGAATGTAGAACAATGTCATACTTTCACCCCAGTACAAGGATCTGGGCCTAAATCCGTCATTTGTTTTTACTCCACACCACCCTGGGTTAGACACTGGCTATATGCAAATCAGCTCTGACCCTGTGCCTCATGGGAACAGTCCAGTCCGAACTACCAAGCCATGTCTTTCCCAGACCGGAATCAAGCATCCAAGGACCGGTTTCTGGCTATCAGCCTTCATCAGCCTGGATAGCTTGACTCCAGTGGTGTGGAGAGCCTGGGACTCACGTCTGAGTATACCCAGCACACTCGGGGTGAAAATTGCAAAAAACACAGTTGATGGACAGAATGTAGAACAATGTCATACATTCACCCCAGTACAAGGATCTGGGCCTAAATCCATCGTTTTTTTGTACTCCACACCACCCTGGGTTAGACACTGGCTATATGCAAATCAGCTCTGACCCTGTGCCTCATGGGAACAGTCCAGTCCGAACTACCAAGCCATGTCTTTCCCAGACCGGAATCAAGCATCCAAGGACCGGTTTCTGGCTATCAGCCTTCATCAGCCTGGATAGCTTAACTCCAGTGGTGTAGAGAGCCTGGGACTCACGTCTGAGGATACCCAGCACACTCGGGGTGAAAATTGCAAAAAACACAGTTGATGGACAGAATGTAGAACAATGTCATACGTTCACCCCAGTACAAGGATCTGGGCCTAAATCCATCGTTTTTTTGCACTCCACACCAACCTGGGTTAGACACTGGCTATATGCAAATCAGCTCTGATCCTGTGCCTCATGGGAAAAGTCCAGTCCGAACTACCAAGCCATGTCTTTCCCAGACCGGAATCAAGCATCCAAGGACCGGTTTCTGGCTATCAGCCTTCATCAGCCTGGATAGCTTGACTCCAGTGGTGTGGAGAGCCTGGGACTCACGTCTGAGTATACCCAGCACACTTGGGGTGAAAATTGCAAAAAACACAGTTGATGGACAGAATGTAGAACAATGTCATACATTCACCCCAGTACAAGGATCTGGGCCTAAGTCCATCGTTTTTTTGCACTCCACACCACCCTGGGTTAGACACTGGCTATATGCAAATCAGCTCTAACCCTGTGCCTCATGGGAACAGTACAGTCCGAAATACCAAGCCATGTCTTTCCCAGACCGGAATCAAGCATCCAAGGACCGGTTTCTGGCTATCAGCCTTCTTCAGCCTGGATAGCTTGACTCCAGTGGTGTGGAGAGCCTGGGACTCACTTCTGAGTATACCCAGCACACTCGGGGTGAAAATTGCAAAAAACACAGTTGATGGACAGAATGTAGAACAATGTCATACATTCACCCCAGTACAAGGATCTGGGCCTAAGTCCATCGTTTTTTTGCACTCCACACCACCCTGGGTTAGACACTGGCTATATGCAAATCAGCTCTGACCCTGTGCCTCATGGGAACAGTTGAGTCCGAACTACCAAGCCATGTCTTTCCCAGACCGGAATCAAGCATCCAAGGACCGGTTTCTGGCTATCAGTCTTCATCAGCCTGGATAGCTTGCCTCCAGTGGTGTGGAGAGCCTGGGACACACGGCTGAGTATACCCAGCACACTCGGGGTGAAAATTGCAAAAAACACAGTTGATGGACAGAATGTAGAACAATGTCATACATTCACCCCAGTACAAGGATCTGGGCCTAAATCCATCGTTTTTTTGCACTCTAGACCACCCTGGGTTAGACACTGGCTATATGCAAATCAGCTCTGACCCTGTGCCTCATGGGAACAGTCCAGTCCGAACTACCAAGCCATGTCTTTCCCAGACCGGAATCAAGCATCCAAGGACCGGTTTCTGGCTATCAGCCTGGATAGCTTGACTCCAGTGGTGTGGAGAGCCTGGGACTCACGTCTGAGTATACCCAGCACACTCGGGGTGAAAATTGCAAAAAACACAGTTGATGGACAGAATGTAGAACAATGTCATACATTCACCCCAGTACAAGGATCTGGGCATAAATCCATCATTTTTATTTACTCCACACCACCCTGGGTTAGACACTGGCTATATGCAAATCAGCTCTGACCCTGTGCCTCATGGGAACAGTCCAGTCCGAACTACCAAGCCATGTCTTTCCCAGACCGGAATCAAGCATCCAAGGACCGGTTTCTGGCTATCAGCCTTCATCAGCCTGGATGGCTTGACTCCAGTGGTGTGGAGAGCCTGGGACTCACGTCTGAGTATACCCAGCACACTTGGGGTGAAAATTGCAAAAAACACAGTTGATGGACAGAATGTAGAACAATGTCATACATTCACCCCAGTACAAGGATCTGGGCCTAAGTCCATCGTTTTTTTGCACTCCACACCACCCTGGGTTAGACACTGGCTATATGCAAATCAGCTCTGACCCTGTGCCTCATGGGAACAGTCCAGTCCGAACTACCAAGCCATGTCTTTCCCAGACCGGAATCAAGCATCCAAGGACCGGTTTCTGGCTATCAGCCTTCATCAGCCTGGATAGCTTGACTCCAGTGGTGTGGAGAGCCTGGGACTCACGTCTGAGTATACCCAGCACACTCGGGGTGAAAATTGCAAAAAACACAGTTGATGGACAGAATGTAGAACAATGTCATACATTCACCCCAGTACAAGGATCTGGGCCTAAATCCATCATTTTTTTGCACTCCACACCAACCTGGGTTAGACACTGGCTATATGCAAATCAGCTCTGACCCTGTGCCTCATGGGAACAGTCCAGTCCGAACTACCAAGCCATGTCTTTCCCAGACCGGAATCAAGCATCCAAGGACCGGTTTCTGGCTATCAGCCTTCATCAGCCTGGATAGCTTGACTCCAGTGGTGTAGAGAGCCTGGGACTTGCGTCTGAGTATACCCAGCACACTCGGGGTGAAAATTGCAAAAAACACAGTTGATGGACAGAATGTAGAACAATGTCATACATTCACCCCAGTACAAGGATCTGGGCCTAAATCCATCATTTTTTTGCACTCCACACCACCCTGGGTTAGACACTGGCTATATGCAAATCAGCTCTGATCCTGTGCCTCATGGGAAAAGTCCAGTCCGAACTACCAAGCCATGTCTTTCCCAGACCGGAGTCAAACATCCAAGGACCGGTTTCTGACTATCAGCCTTCATCAGCCTGGATAGCTTGACTCCAGTGGTGTGGAGAGCCTGGGACTCACGTCTGAGTATACCCAGCACACTCGGGGTGAAAATTGCAAAAAACACAGTTGATGGACAGAATGTAGAACAATGTCATACATTCACCCCAGTACAAGGATCTGGGCCTAAATCCATCTTTTTTTTGCACTCCACACCACCCTGGGATAGACACTGGCTATATGCAAATCAGCTCTGACCCTGTGCCTCATGGGAACAGTCCAGTCCGAACTACCAAGCCATGTCTTTCCCAGACCGGAATCAAGCATCCAAGGACCGGTTTCTGGCTATCAGCCTTCATCAGCCTGGATAGCTTGACTCCAGTGGTGTGGAGAGCCTGGGACTCACGTCTGAGTATACCCAGCACACTCGGGGTGAAAACTGCAAAAAACACAGTTGATGGACAGAATGTAAAACAATGTCATACATTCACCCCAGTACAAGGATCTGGGCCTAAGTCCATCGTTTTTTTGTACTCCACACCACCATGGGTTAGACACTGGCTATATGCAAATCAGCTCTAACCCTGTGCCTCATGGGAACAGTACAGTCCGAAATACCAAGCCATGTCTTTCCCAGACCGGAATCAAGCATCCAAGGACCGGTTTCTGGCTATCAGCCTTCATCAGCCTGGATAGCTTGACTCCAGTGGTGTGGAGAGCCTGGGACTCACGTCTGAGTATACCCAGCACACTCGGGGTGAAAATTGCAAAAAACACAGTTGATGGACAGAATGTAGAACAATGTCATACATTCACCCCAGTACAAGGATCTGGGCCTAAGTCCATCGTTTTTTTGCACTCCACACCACCCTGGGTTAGACACTGGCTATATGCAAATCAGCTCTGACCCTGTGCCTCATGGGAACAGTCGAGTCCGAACTACCAAGCCATGTCTTTCCCAGACCGGAATCAAGCATCCAAGGACCGGTTTCTGGCTATCAGCCTTCA
Source organism: Lissotriton vulgaris (assembly GCF_964263255.1). Taxonomy (NCBI): domain Eukaryota; kingdom Metazoa; phylum Chordata; class Amphibia; order Caudata; family Salamandridae; genus Lissotriton; species Lissotriton vulgaris. The sequence continues at coordinate 169,489 of NW_028249505.1, read as the reverse complement.
TCAGCCTGGATAGCTTGACTCCAGTGGTGTGGAGAGCCTGGGACTCACGTCTGAGTATACCCAGCACACTCGGGGTGAAAATTGCAAAAAACACAGTTGATGGACAGAATGTAGAACAATGTCATACATTCACCCCAGTACAAGGATCTGGGCCTAAATCCATCGTTTTTTTGAACTTTACACCACCCTGGGTTAGACACTGGCTATATGCAAATCAGCTCTGACCCTGTGCCTCATGGGAACAGTCCAGTCCGAACTACCAAGCCATGTCTTTCCCAGACCGGAATCAAGCATCCAAGGACCGGTTTCTGGCTATCAGCCTTCATCAGCCTGGATAGCTTAACTCCAGTGGTGTGGAGAGCCTGGGACTCACGTCTGAGTATACCCAGCACACTCGGGGTGAAAATTGCAAAAAACACAGTTGATGGACAGAATGTAGAACAATGTCATACATTCACCCCAGTACAAGGATCTGGGCCTAAATCCATCATTTATTTGCACTCCACACCACCCTGGGTTAGACACTGGCTATATGCAAATCAGCTCTGACCCTGTGCCTCATGGGAACAGTCCAGTCCGAACTACCAAGCCATGTCTTTCCCAGACCGGAATCAAGCATCCAAGGACCGGTTTCTGGCTATCAGCCTTCATAAGCCTTGATAGCTTGACTCCAGTGGTGTGGAGAGCCTGGGACTCACGTCTGAATATACCCAGCACATTCGGGGTGAAAATTGCAAAAAACACAGTTGATGGACAGAATGTAGAACAATGTCATACATTCACCCCAGTACAAGGATCTGGGCCTAAGTCCATCGTTTTTTTGCACTCCACACCACCCTGGGTTAGACACTGGCTATATGCAAATCAGCTTTGACCCTGTGCCTCATGGGAACAGTCGAGTCCGAACTACCAAGCCATGTCTTTCCCAGACTGGAATCAAGCATCCAAGGACCGGTTTCTGGCTATCAGCCTTCATCAGCCTGGATAGCTTGACTCCAGTGGTGTGGAGAGCCTGGGACTCACGTCTGAGTATACCCAGCACACTCGGGGTGAAAATTGCAAAAAACACAGTTGATGGACAGAATGTAGAACAATGTCATACATTCACCCCAGTACAAGGATCTGGGCCTAAGTCCATCGTTTTTTTGCACTCCACACCACCCTGGGTTAGACACTGGCTATATGCAAATCAGCTCTAACCCTGTGCCTCATGGGAACAGTACAGTCCGAAATACCAAGCCATGTCTTTCCCAGACCGGAATCAAGCATCCAAGGACCGGTTTCTGGCTATCAGCCTTCATCAGCCTGGATAGCTTGACTCCAGTGGTGTGGAGAGCCTGGGACTCACGTCTGAGTATACCCAGCACACTCGGGGTGAAAATTGCAAAAAACACAGTTGATGGACAGAATGTAGAACAATGTCATACATTCACCCCAGTACAAGGATCTGGGCCTAAGTCCATCGTTTTTTTGCACTCCACACCACCCTGGGTTAGACACTGGCTATATGCAAATCAGCTCTGACCCTGTGCCTATAGGAACAGTCGAGTCCGAACTACCAAGCCATGTCTTTCCCAGACCGGAATCAAGCATCCAAGGACCGGTTTCTGGCTATCAGCCTTCATCAGCCTGGATAGCTTGACTCCAGTGGTGTGGAGAGCCTGGGACACACGTCTGAGTATACCCAGCACACTCGGGGTGAAAATTGCAAAAAACACAGTTGATGGACAGAATGTAGAACAATGTCATACATTTACCCCAGTACAAGGATCTGGGCCTAAATCCATCGTTTTTTTACACTCTACACCACCCTGGGTTAGACACTGGCTATATGCAAATCAGCTCTGACCCTGTGCCTCATGGGAACAGTCCAGTCCGAACTACCAAGCCTTGTCTTTCCCAGACCGGAATCAAGCATCCAAGGACCGGTTCTGGCTATCAGCCTTCATCAGCCTGGATAGCTTGACTCCAGTGGTGTGGAGAACCTGTGACTCACGTCTGAGTATACCCAGCACACTCGGGGTGAAAATTTCAAAAAACACAGTTGATGGACAGAATGTAGAACAATGTCATACATTCACCCCAGTACAAGGATCTGGGCCTAAATCCATCATTTTTTTTTACTCCACACCACCCTGGGTTAGACACTGGCTATATGCAAATCAGCTCTGACCCTGTGCCTCATGGGAACAGTCCAGTCCGAACTACCAAGCCATGTCTTTCCCAGACCGGAATCAAGCATCCAAAGACCGGTTTCTGGCTATCAGCCTTCATCAGCCTGGATAGCTTGACTCCAGTGGTGTGGAGAGCCTGGGACTCACGTCTGAGTATACCCAGCACACTCGGGGTGAAAATTGCAAAAAACACAGTTGATGGACAGAATGTAGAACAATGTCATACATTCACCCCAGTACAAGGATCTGGGCCTAAATCCATTGTTTTTTTGCACTCCACACCACCCTGGGTTAGACACTGGCTATATGCAAATCAGCTCTGACCCTGTGCCTCATGGGAACAGTCCAGTCCGAACTACCAAGCCATGTCTTTCCCAGACCGGAATCAAGCATCCAAGGAACGGTTTCTGGCTATCAGCCTGGATAGCTTGACTCCAGTGGTGTAGAGAGCCTGGGACTCACGTCTGAGTATACCCAGCACACTCGGGGTGAAAATTGCAAAAAACACAGTTGATGGACAGAATGTAGAACAATGTCATACATTCACCCCAGTACAAGGATCTGGGCCTAAATCCATCGTTTCTTTGCACTCCACACCACCCTGGGTTAGACACTGGCTATATGCAAATCAGCTCTGACCCTGTACCTCATGGGAACAGTCCAGTCCGAACTACCAAGCCATGTCTTTCCCAGACCGGAATCAAGCATCCAAGGACCGGTTTCTGGCTATCAGCCATCATCAGCCTGGATAGCTTGACTCCAGTGGTGTGGAGAGCCTGTACTCACGTCTGAGTATACCCAGCACACTCAGGGTGAAAATTGCAAAAAACACAGTTGATGGACAGAATGTAGAACTATGTCATACATTCACCCCAGTACAAGGATCTGGGCCTGAATCCATCGTTTTTTTGCACTCCACACCACCCTGGGTTAGACACTGGCTATATGCAAATCAGCTCTGACCCTGTGCCTCATGGGAACAGTCCAGTCTGAACTACCAAGCCATGTCTTTCCCAGACCGGAATCAAGCATCCAAGGACCGGTTTCTGGCTATCAGCCTTCATCAGCCTGGATAGCTTGACTCCAGTGGTGTAGAGAGCCTGGAACTCACGTCTGAGTATACCCAGCACACTCGGGGTGAAAATTGCAAAAAACACAGTTGATGGACAGAATGTAGAACAATGTCATACATTCATCCCAGTACAAGGATCTGGGCCTAAATCCATCATTTTTTTGCACTCCACACCACCCTGGGTTAGACACTGGCTATATGCAAATCAGCTCTGATCCTGTGCCTCATGGGAAAAGTCCAGTCCGAACTACCAAGCCATGTCTTTCCCAGACCGGAGTCAAACATCCAAGGACCGGTTTCTGACTATCAGCCTTCATCAGCCTGGATAGCTTGACTCCAGTGGTGTGGAGAGCCTGGGACTCACGTCTGAGTATACCCAGCACACTCGGGGTGAAAATTGCAAAAAACACAGTTGATGGACAGAATGTAGAACAATGTCATACATTCACCCCAGTACAAGGATCTGGGCCTAAATCCATCATTTTTTTGCACTCCACACCAACCTGGGTTAGACACTGGCTATATGCAAATCAGCTCTGACCCTGTGCCTCATGGGAACAGTCCAGTCCGAACTACCAAGCCATGTCTTTCCCAGACCGGAATCAAGCATCCAAGGACCGGTTTCTGGCTATCAGCCTTCATCAGCCTGGATAGCTTGACTCCAGTGGTGTAGAGAGCCTGGGACTCACGTCTGAGTATACCCAGCACACTCGGGGTGAAAATTGCAAAAAACACAGTTGATGGACAGAATGTAGAACAATGTCATACATTCACCCCAGTACAAGGATCTGGGCCTAAATCCATCATTTTTTTGCACTCCACACCACCCTGGGTTAGACACTGGCTATATGCAAATCAGCTCTGATCCTGTGCCTCATGGGAAAAGTCCAGTCCGAACTACCAAGCCATGTCTTTCCCAGACCGGAGTCAAACATCCAAGGACCGGTTTCTGACTATCAGCCTTCATCAGCCTGGATAGCTTGACTCCAGTGGTGTGGAGAGCCTGGGACTCATGTCTGAGTATACCCAGCACACTCGGGGTGAAAATTGCAAAAAACACAGTTGATGGACAGAATGTAGAACAATGTCATACATTCACCCCAGTACAAGGATCTGGGCCTAAATCCATCTTTTTTTTGCACTCCACACCACCCTGGGATAGACACTGGCTATATGCAAATCAGCTCTGACCCTGTGCCTCATGGGAACAGTCCAGTCCGAACTACCAAGCCATGTCTTTCCCAGACCGGAATCAAGCATCCAAGGACCGGTTTCTGGCTATCAGCCTTCATCAGCCTGGATAGCTTGACTCCAGTGGTGTGGAGAGCCTGGGACTCACGTCTGAGTATACCCAGCACACTCGGGGTGAAAACTGCAAAAAACACAGTTGATGGACAGAATGTAAAACAATGTCATACATTCACCCCAGTACAAGGATCTGGGCCTAAGTCCATCGTTTTTTTGTACTCCACACCACCATGGGTTAGACACTGGCTATATGCAAATCAGCTCTAACCCTGTGCCTCATGGGAACAGTACAGTCCGAAATACCAAGCCATGTCTTTCCCAGACCGGAATCAAGCATCCAAGGACTGGTTTCTGGCTATCAGCCTTCATCAGCCTGGATAGCTTGACTCCAGTGGTGTGGAGAGCCTGGGACTCACGTCTGAGTATACCCAGCACACTCGGGGTGAAAATTGCAAAAAACACAGTTGATGGACAGAATGTAGAACAATGTCATACATTCACCCCAGTACAAGGATCTGGGCCTAAGTCCATCGTTTTTTTGCACTCCACACCACCCTGGGTTAGACACTGGCTATATGCAAATCAGCTCTGACCCTGTGCCTCATGGGAACAGTCGAGTCCGAACTACCAAGCCATGTCTTTCCCAGACCGGAATCAAGCATCCAAGGACCGGTTTCTGGCTATCAGCCTTCATCAGCCTGGATAGCTTGACTCCAGTGGTGTGGAGAGCCTGGGACTCACGTCTGAGTATACCCAGCACACTCGGGGTGAAAATTGCAAAAAACACAGTTGATGGACAGAATGTAGAACAATGTCATACATTCACCCCAGTACAAGGATCTGGGCCTAAATCCATCGTTTTTTTGAACTTTACACCACCCTGGGTTAGACACTGGCTATATGCAAATCAGCTCTGACCCTGTGCCTCATGGGAACAGTCCAGTCCGAACTACCAAGCCATGTCTTTCCCAGACCGGAATCAAGCATCCAAGGACCGGTTTCTGGCTATCAGCCTTCATCAGCCTGGTTAGCTTAACTCCAGTGGTGTGGAGAGCCTGGGACTCACGTCTGAGTATACCCAGCACACTCGGGGTGAAAATTGCAAAAAACACAGTTGATGGACAGAATGTAGAACAATGTCATACATTCACCCCAGTACAAGGATCTGGGCCTAAATCCATCATTTATTTGCACTCCACACCACCCTGGGTTAGACACTGGCTATATGCAAATCAGCTCTGACCCTGTGCCTCATGGGAACAGTCCAGTCCGAACTACCAAGCCATGTCTTTCCATGACCGGAATCAAGCATCCAAGGACCGGTTTCTGGCTATCAGCCTTCATAAGCCTTGATAGCTTGACTCCAGTGGTGTGGAGAGCCTGGGACTCACGTCTGAATATACCCAGCACATTCGGGGTGAAAATTGCAAAAAACACAGTTGATGGACAGAATGTAGAACAATGTCATACATTCACCCCAGTACAAGGATCTGGGCCTAAGTCCATCATTTTTTTGCACTCCACACCACCCTGGGTTAGACACTGGCTATATGCAAATCAGCTTTGACCCTGTGCCTCATGGGAACAGTCGAGTCCGAACTACCAAGCCATGTCTTTCCCAGACTGGAATCAAGCATCCAAGGACCGGTTTCTGGCTATCAGCCTTCATCAGCCTGGATAGCTTGACTCCAGTGGTGTGGAGAGCCTGGGACTCACGTCTGAGTATACCCAGCACACTCGGGGTGAAAATTGCAAAAAACACAGTTGATGGACAGAATGTAGAACAATGTCATACATTCACCCCAGTACAAGGATCTGGGCCTAAGTCCATCGTTTTTTTGCACTCCACACCACCCTGGGTTAGACACTGGCTATATGCAAATCAGCTCTAACCCTGTGCCTCATGGGAACAGTACAGTCCGAAATACCAAGCCATGTCTTTCCCAGACCGGAATCAAGCATCCAAGGACCGGTTTCTGGCTATCAGCCTTCATCAGCCTGGATAGCTTGACTCCAGTGGTGTGGAGAGCCTGGGACTCACGTCTGAGTATACCCAGCACACTCGGGGTGAAAATTGCAAAAAACACAGTTGATGGACAGAATGTAGAACAATGTCATACATTCACCCCAGTACAAGGATCTGGGCCTAAGTCCATCGTTTTTTTGCACTCCACACCACCCTGGGTTAGACACTGGCTATATGCAAATCAGCTCTGACCCTGTGCCTATAGGAACAGTCGAGTCCGAACTACCAAGCCATGTCTTTCCCAGACCGGAACCAAGCATCCAAGGACCGGTTTCTGGCTATCAGCCTTCATCAGCCTGGATAGCTTGACTCCAGTGGTGTGGAGAGCCTGGGACACTCGTCTGAGTATACCCAGCACACTCGGGGTGAAAATTGCAAAAAACACAGTTGATGGACAGAATGTAGAACAATGTCATACATTTACCCCAGTACAAGGATCTGGGCCTAAATCCATCGTTTTTTTACACTCTACACCACCCTGGGTTAGACACTGGCTATATGCAAATCAGCTCTGACCCTGTGCCTCATGGGAACAGTCCAGTCCGAACTACCAAGCCTTGTCTTTCCCAGACCGGAATCAAGCATCCAAGGACCGGTTTCTGGCTATCAGCCTTCATCAGCCTGGATAGCTTGACTCCAGTGGTGTGGAGAACCTGTGACTCACGTCTGAGTATACCCAGCACACTCGGGGTGAAAATTTCAAAAAACACAGTTGATGGACAGAATGTAGAACAATGTCATACATTCACCCCAGTACAAGGATCTGGGCCTAAATCCATCATTTTTTTTTACTCCACACCACCCTGGGTTAGACACTGGCTATATGCAAATCAGCTCTGACCCTGTGCCTCATGGGAACAGTCCAGTCCGAACTACCAAGCCATGTCTTTCCCAGACCGGAATCAAGCATCCAAGGACCGGTTTCTGGCTATCAGCCTTCATCAGCCTGGATAGCTTGACTCCAGTGGTGTGGAGAGCCTGGGACTCACGTCTGAGTATACCCAGCACACTCGGGGTGAAAATTGCAAAAAACACAGTTGATGGACAGAATGTAGAACAATGTCATACATTCACCCCAGTACAAGGATCTGGGCCTAAATCCATCGTTTTTTTGCACTCCACACCACCCTGGGTTAGACACTGGCTATATGCAAATCAGCTCTGACCCTGTGCCTCATGGGAACAGTCCAGTCCGAACTACCAAGCCATGTCTTTCCCAGACCGGAATCAAGCATCCAAGGAACGGTTTCTGGCTATCAGCCTGGATAGCTTGACTCCAGTGGTGTAGAGAGCCTGGGACTCACGTCTGAGTATACCCAGCACACTCGGGGTGAAAATTGCAAAAAACACAGTTGATGGACAGAATGTAGAACAATGTCATACATTCACCCCAGTACAAGGATCTGGGCCTAAATCCATCGTTTCTTTGCACTCCACACCACCCTGGGTTAGACACTGGCTATATGCAAATCAGCTCTGACCCTGTGCCTCATGGGAACAGTCCAGTCCGAACTACCAAGCCATGTCTTTCCCAGACCGGAATCAAGCATCCAAGGACCGGTTTCTGGCTATCAGCCATCATCAGCCTGGATAGCTTGACTCCAGTGGTGTGGAGAGCCTGTACTCACGTCTGAGTATACCCAGCACACTCAGGGTGAAAATTGCAAAAAACACAGTTGATGGACAGAATGTAGAACTATGTCATACATTCACCCCAGTACAAGGATCTGGGCCTGAATCCATCGTTTTTTTGCACTCCACACCACCCTGGGTTAGACACTGGCTATATGCAAATCAGCTCTGACCCTGTGCCTCATGGGAACAGTCCAGTCCGAACTACCAAGCCATGTCTTTCCCAGACCAGAATCAAGCATCCAAGGACCGGTTTCTGGCTATCAGCCTTCATCAGCCTGGATAGCTTGACTCCAGTGGTGTGGAGAGCCTGGGACTCACGTCTGAGTATACCCAGCACACTCGGGTTGAAAATTGCAAAAAACACAGTTGATGGACAGAATGTAGAACAATGTCATACATTCACCCCAGTACAAGGATCTGGGCCTAAATCCATCGTTTTTTTGCACTCCACACCACCCTGGGTTAGACACTGGCTATATGCAAATCAGCTCTGACCCTGTGCCTCATGGGAACAGTCCAGTCCGAACTACCAATCCATGTCTTTCCCAGACCGGAATCAAGCATCCAAGGACCGGTTTCTGGCTATCAGCCTTCATCAGCCTGGATAGCTTGACTCCAGTGGTGTGGAGAGCCTGGGACTCACGTCTGAGTATACCCAGCACACTCGGGTGAAAATTGCAAAAAACACAGTTGATGGACAGAATTTAGAACAATGTCATACATTCACCCCAGTACAAGGATCTGGGCCAAATCCATTGTTTTTTTGCACTCCAAACCACCCTGGGTGAGACACTGGCTATATGCAAATCAGCTCTGATCCTGTGCCTCATGGGAACAGTCCAGTCCGAACTACCAAGCCATGTCTTTCCCAGACCGGAATCAAGCATCCAAGGACCGGTTTCTGGCTATCAGCCTTCATCAGCCTGGATAGCTTGACTCCAGTGGTGTGGAGAGCCTGGGACTCACGTCTGAGTATACCCAGCACACTCGGGTGAAAATTGCAAAAAACACAGTTGATGGACAGAATTTAGAACAATGTCATACATTCACCCCAGTACAAGGATCTGGGCCAAATCCATAGTTTTTTTGCACTCCAAACCACCCTGGGTGAGACACTGGCTATATGCAAATCAGCTCTGACCCTGTGCCTCATGGGAACAGTCCAGTCCGAACTACCAAGCCATGTCTTTCCCAGACCGGAATCAAGCATCCAAGGACCGGTTTCTGGCTATCAGCCTTCATCAGCCTGGATAGCTTGACTCCAGTGGTGTGGAGAGCCTGGGACTCACGTCTGAGTATACCCAGCACACTCGGGTGAAAATTGCAAAAAACACAGTTGATGGACAGAATGTAGAACAATGTCATACATTCACCCCAGTACAAGGATCTGGGCCAAATCCATCGTTTTTTTGCACTCCACACCACCCTGGGTTAGACACTGGCTATATGCAAATCAGCTCTGACCCTGTGCCTCATGGGAACAGTCCAGTCCCAACTACCAAGCCATGTCTTTCCCAGACCGGAATCAAGCATCCAAGGACCGGTTTCTGGCTATCAGCCTTCATCAGCCTTGATAGCTTGACTCCAGTGGTGTGGAGAGCCTGGGACTCACGTCTGAGTATACCCAGCACACTCGGGGTGAAAATTGCAAAAAACACAGTTGATGGACAGAATGTAGAACAATGTCATACCTTCACCCCAGTACAAGGATCTGGGCCTAAATCCATCATTTTTTTGCACTCCACACCACCCTGGGTTAGACACTGGCTATATACAAATCAGCTCTGACCCTGTGCCTCATGGGAAAAGTCCAGTCCGAACTACCAAGCCATGTCTTTCCCAACCCGGAATCAAGCATCCAAGGACCGGTTTCTGACTATCAGCCTTCATCAGCCTGGATAGCTTGACTCCAGTGGTGTGGAGAGCCTGGGACTCACGTCTGAGTATACTCAGCACACTCGGGGTGAAAATTGCAAAAAACACAGTTGATGGACAGAATGTAGAACAATGTCATACATTCACCCCAGTACAAGGATCTGGGCCTCAATCCATCTTTTTTTTGCACTCCACACCACCCTGGGATAGACACTGACTATATGCAAATCAGCTCTGACCCTGTGCCTCATGGGAACAGTCCAGTCCGAATTACCAAGCCATGTCTTTCCCAGACCGGAATCAAGCATCCAAGGACCGGTTTCTGGCTATCAGCCTTCATCAGCCTGGATAGCTTGACTCCAGTGGTGTGGAGAGCCTGGGACTCACGTCTGAGTATACCCAGCACACTCAGGGTGAAAATTGCAAAAAACACAGTTGATGGACAGAATGTAGAACAATGTCATACATTCACCCCAGTACAAGGATCTGGGCCTAAATCCATCGTTTTTTTGCACTCCACACCACCCTGGGTTAGACACTGGCTATATGCAAATCAGCTCTGACCCTGTGCCTCATGGGAACAGTCCAGTCCGAACTACCAAGCCATGTCTTTCCCAGACCGGAATCAAGCATCCAAGGACCGGTTTCTGGCTATCAGCCTTCATCAGCCTGGATAGCTTGACTTCAGTGGTGTGGAGAGCCTGGGACTCACGTCTGAGTATACCCAGCACACTCGGGGTGAAAATTGCAAAAAACACAGTTGATGGACAGAATGTAGAACAATGTCATACATTCACCCCAGTACAAGGATCTGGGCCTAAATCCATCGTTTCTTTGCACTCCACACCACCCTGGGTTAGACACTGGCTATATGCAAATCAGCTCTGACCCTGTGCCTCATGGGAACAGTCCAGTCCTAACTCTCAAGCCATGTCTTTCCCAGACCGGAATCAAGCATCCAAGGACCGGTTTCTGGCTATCAGCCTTCATCAGCCTGGATAGCTTGACTCCAGGGGTGTGGAGAGCCTGGGACTCACGTCTGAGTATACCCAGCACACTCGGGGTGAAAATTGCAAAAAACACAGTTGATGGACAGAATGTAGAACAATATCATACATTCACCCCAGTACAAGGATCTGGGCCTAAGTCCATCATTTTTTTGCACTCCACACCACCCTGGGTTAGGCACTGGCTATATGCAAATCAACTCTGACCCTGTGCCTCATGGGAACAGTCGAGTCCGAACTACCAAGCCATGTCTTTCCCAGACCGGAATCAAGCATCCAAGGACCGGTTTCTGGCTATCAGCCTTCATCAGCCTGGATAGCTTGACTCCAGTGGTGTGGAGAGCCTGGGACTCACGTCTGAGTATACCCAGCACACTCGGGGTGAAAATTGCAAAAAACACAGTTGATGGACAAAATGTAGAACAATGTCATACATTCACCCCAGTACAAGGATCTGGGCCTAAGTCCATCGTTTTTTTGCACTCCACACCACCCTGGGTTAGACACTGGCTATATGCAAATCAGCTCTAACCCTGTGCCTCATGGGAACAGTACAGTCCGAAATACCAAGCCATGTCTTTCCCAGACCTGAATCAAGCATCCAAGGACCGGTTTCTGGCTATCAGCCTTTATCAGCCTGGATAGCTTGACTCCAGTGGTGTGGAGAGCCTGGGACTCACGTCTGAGTATACCCAGCACACTCGGGGTGAAAATTGCAAAAAACACAGTTGATGGACAGAATGTAGAACAATGTCATACATTCACCCCAGTACAAGGATCTGGGCCTAAGTCCGTCATTTTTTTGCACTCAACACCACCCTGGGTTAGACACTGGCTATATGCAAATCAGCTCTGACCCTGTGCCTCATGGGAACAGTTGAGTCCGAACTACTAAGCCATGTCTTTCCCAGACCGGAATCAAGCATCCAAGGACCGGTTTCTGCCTATCAGCCTTCATCAGCCTGGATAGCTTGACTCCAGTGGTGTGGAGAGCCTGGGACTCACGTTTGAGTATACCTAGCACACTCGGGGTGAAAATTGCAAAAACACAGTTGATGGACAGAATGTAGAACAATGTCATACATTCACCCCAGTACAAGGATCTGTGCCTAAATCCATCGTTTTTTTGCACTCTACACCACCCTGAGTTAGACACTGGCTATATGCAAATCAGCTCTGACCCTGTGCCTCATGGGAACAGTCCAGTCCGAACTACCAAGCCATGTCTTTCCCAGACCGGAATCAAGCATCCAAGGACCGGTTTCTGGCTATCAGCCTTCATCAGCCTGGATAGCTTGACTCCAGTGGTGTGGAGAGCCTGGGACTCACGTCTGAGTATACCCACCACACTCGGGGTGAAAATTGCAAAAAACACAGTTGATGGACAGAATGTAGAACAATGTCATACATTCACCCCAGTACAAGGATCTGGGCCTAAATCCATCATTTTTTTGCACTCCACACCACCCTGGGTTAGACACTGGCTATATGCAAATCAGCTCTGACCCTGTGCCTCATGGGAACAGTCCAGTCCGAACTACCAAGCCATGTCTTTCCCAGACCGGAATCAAGCATCCAAGGACCTTTTTCTGGCTATCAGCCTTCATAAGCCTGGATAGCTTGACTCCAGTGGTGTGGAGAGCCTGGGACTCACGTCTGAGTACACCCAGCACACTCGGGGTGAAAATTGCAAAAAACACAGTTGATGGACAGAATGTAGAACAATGTCATACATTCACCCCAGTACAAGGATCTGGGCCTAAATCCATCATTTTTTTGCACTCCACACCACCCTGGGTTAGACACTGGCTATATGCAAATCAGCTCTGACCCTGTGCCTCATGGGAACAGTCCAGTCCGAACTACCAAGCCATGTCTTTCCCAGACCGGAATCAAGCATCCAAGGACCGGTTTCTGGCTATCAGCCTTCATAAGCCTGGATAGCTTGACTCCAGTGGTGTGGAGAGCCTGGGACTCACGTCTGAGTATACCCAGCACACTCGGTGTGAAAATTGCAAAAAACACAGTTGATGGACAGAATGTAGAACAATGTCATACATTCACCCCAGTACAAGGATCTGGGCCTAAGTCCATCGTTTTTTTGCACTCCACACCACCCTGGGTTAGACACTGGCTATATGCAAATCAGCTCTAACCCTGTGCCTCATGGGAACAGTACAGTCCGAAATACCAAGCCATGTCTTTCCCAGACCGGAATCAAGCATCCAAGGACCGGTTTCTGGCTATCAGCCTTCATCAGCCTGGATAGCTTGACTCCAGTGGTGTGGAGAGCCTGGGACTCACTTCTGAGTATACCCAGCACACTCGGGGTGAAAATTGCAAAAACACAGTTGATGGACAGAATGTAAAACAATGTCATACATTCACCCCAGTACAAGGATCTGGGCCTAAGTCCATCGTTTTTTTGCACTCCACACCACCCTGGGTTAGACACTGGCTATATGCAAATCAGCTCTGACCCTGTGCCTCATGGGAACAGTTGAGTCCGAACTACCAAGCCATGTCTTTCCCAGACCGGAATCAAGCATCCAAGGACCGGTGTCTGGCTATCAGCCTTCCTCAGCCTGGATAGCTTGACTCCAGTGGTGTGGAGAGCCTGGGACTCACGTCGGAGTATACCCAGCACACTCGGGGTGAAAATTGCAAAAAACACAGTTGATGGACAGAATGTAGAACAATGTCATACATTCACCCCAGTACAAGGATCTGGGCCTAAATCCGTCATTTGTTTTTACTCCACACCACCCTGGGTTAGACACTGGCTATATGCAAATCAGCTCTGACCCTGTGCCTCATGGGAACAGTCCAGTCCGAACTACCAAGCCATGTCTTTCCCAGACCGGAATCAAGCATCCAAGGACCGGTTTCTGGCTATCAGCCTTCATCAGCCTGGATAGCTTGACTCCAGTGGTGTGGAGAGCCTGGGACTCACGTCTGAGTATACCCAGCACACTCGGGGTGAAAATTGCAAAAAACACAGTTGATGGACAGAATGTAGAACAATGTCATACATTCACCCCAGTACAAGGATCTGGGCCTAAATCCATCATTTTTTTGCACTCCACACCAACCTGGGTTAGACACTGGCTATATGCAAATCAGCTCTGACCCTGTGCCTCATGGGAACAGTCCAGTCCGAACTACCAAGCCATGTCTTTCCCAGACCGGAATCAAGCATCCAAGGACCGGTTTCTGGCTATCAGCCTTCATCAGCCTGGATAGCTTGACTCCAGTGGTGTAGAGAGCCTGGGACTCACGTCTGAGTATACCCAGCACACTCGGGGTGAAAATTGCAAAAAACACAGTTGATGGACAGAATGTAGAACAATGTCATACATTCACCCCAGTACAAGGATCTGGGCCTAAATCCATCATTTTTTTGCACTCCACACCACCCTGGGTTAGACACTGGCTATATGCAAATCAGCTCTGATCCTGTGCCTCATGGGAAAAGTCCAGTCCGAACTACCAAGCCATGTCTTTCCCAGACCGGAGTCAAACATCCAAGGACCGGTTTCTGACTATCAGCCTTCATCAGCCTGGATAGCTTGACTCCAGTGGTGTGGAGAGCCTGGGACTCACGTCTGAGTATACCCAGCACACTCGGGGTGAAAATTGCAAAAAACACAGTTGATGGACAGAATGTAGAACAATGTCATACATTCACCCCAGTACAAGGATCTGGGCCTAAATCCATCTTTTTTTTGCACTCCAAACCACCCTGGGATAGACACTGGCTATATGCAAATCAGCTCTGACCCTGTGCCTCATGGGAACAGTCCAGTCCGAACTACCAAGCCATGTCTTTCCCAGACCGGAATCAAGCATCCAAGGACCGGTTTCTGGCTATCAGCCTTCATCAGCCTGGATAGCTTGACTCCAGTGGTGTGGAGAGCCTGGGACTCACGTCTGAGTATACCCAGCACACTCGGGGTGAAAACTGCAAAAAACACAGTTGATGGACAGAATGTAAAACAATGTCATACATTCACCCCAGTACAAGGATCTGGGCCTAAGTCCATCGTTTTTTTGTACTCCACACCACCATGGGTTAGACACTGGCTATATGCAAATCAGCTCTAACCCTGTGCCTCATGGGAACAGTACAGTCCGAAATACCAAGCCATGTCTTTCCCAGACCGGAATCAAGCATCCAAGGACTGGTTTCTGGCTATCAGCCTTCATCAGCCTGGATAGTTTGACTCCAGTGGTGTGGAGAGCCTGGGACTCACGTCTGAGTATACCCAGCACACTCGGGGTGAAAATTGCAAAAAACACAGTTGATGGACAGAATGTAGAACAATGTCATACATTCACCCCAGTACAAGGATCTGGGCCTAAGTCCATCGTTTTTTTGCACTCCACACCACCCTGGGTTAGACACTGGCTATATGCAAATCAGCTCTGACCCTGTGCCTCATGGGAACAGTCGAGTCCGAACTACCAAGCCATGTCTTTCCCAGACCGGAATCAAGCATCCAAGGACCGGTTTCTGGCTATCAGCCTTCATCAGCCTGGATAGCTTGACTCCAGTGGTGTGGAGAGCCTGGGACTCACGTCTGAGTATACCCAGCACACTCGGGGTGAAAATTGCAAAAAACACAGTTGATGGACAGAATGTAGAACAATGTCATACATTCACCCCAGTACAAGGATCTGGGCCTAAATCCATCGTTTTTTTGAACTTTACACCACCCTGGGTTAGACACTGGCTATATGCAAATCAGCTCTGACCCTGTGCCTCATTGGAACAGTCCAGTCCGAACTACCAAGCCATGTCTTTCCCAGACCGGAATCAAGCATCCAAGGACCGGTTTCTGGCTATCAGCCTTCATCAGCCTGGTTAGCTTAACTCCAGTGGTGTGGAGAGCCTGGGACTCACGTCTGAGTATACCCAGCACACTCGGGGTGAAAATTGCAAAAAACACAGTTGATGGACAGAATGTAGAACAATGTCATACATTCACCCCAGAACAAGGATCTGGGCCTAAATCCATCATTTATTTGCACTCCACACCACCCTGGGTTAGACACTGGCTATATGCAAATCAGCTCTGACCCTGTGCCTCATGGGAACAGTCCAGTCCGAACTACCAAGCCATGTCTTTCCCAGACCGGAATCAAGCATCCAAGGACCGGTTTCTGGCTATCAGCCTTCATAAGCCTTGATAGCTTGACTCCAGTGGTGTGGAGAGCCTGGGACTCACGTCTGAATATACCCAGCACATTCGGGGTGAAAATTGCAAAAAACACAGTTGATGGACAGAATGTAGAACAATGTCATACATTCACCCCAGTACAAGGATCTGGGCCTAAGTCCATCGTTTTTTTGCACTCCACACCACCCTGGGTTAGACACTGGCTATATGCAAATCAGCTTTGACCCTGTGCCTCATGGGAACAGTCGAGTCCGAACTACCAAGCCATGTCTTTCCCAGACTGGAATCAAGCATCCAAGGACCGGTTTCTGGCTATCAGCCTTCATCAGCCTGGATAGCTTGACTCCAGTGGTGTGGAGAGCCTGGGACTCACGTCTGAGTATACCCAGCACACTCGGGGTGAAAATTGCAAAAAACACAGTTGATGGACAGAATGTAGAACAATGTCATACATTCACCCCAGTACAAGGATCTGGGCCTAAGTCCATCGTTTTGTTTGCACTCCACACCACCCTGGGTTAGACACTGGCTATATGCAAATCAGCTCTAACCCTGTGCCTCATGGGAACAGTACAGTCCGAAATACCAAGCCATGTCTTTCCCAGACCGGAATCAAGCATCCAAGGACCGGTTTCTGGCTATCAGCCTTCATCAGCCTGGATAGCTTGACTCCAGTGGTGTGGAGAGCCTGGGACTCACGTCTGAGTATACCCAGCACACTCGGGGTGAAAATTGCAAAAAACACAGTTGATGGACAGAATGTAGAACAATGTCATACATTCACCCCAGTACAAGGATCTGGGCCTAAGTCCATCGTTTTTTTGCACTCCACACCACCCTGGGTTAGACACTGGCTATATGCAAATCAGCTCTGACCCTGTGCCTATAGGAACAGTCGAGTCCGAACTACCAAGCCATGTCTTTCCCAGACCGGAATCAAGCATCCAAGGACCGGTTTCTGGCTATCAGCCTTCATCAGCCTGGATAGCTTGACTCCAGTGGTGTGGAGAGCCTGGGACACACGTCTGAGTATACCCAGCACACTCGGGGTGAAAATTGCAAAAAACACAGTTGATGGACAGAATGTAGAACAATGTCATACATTTACCCCAGTACAAGGATCTGGGCCTAAATCCATCGTTTTTTTACACTCTACACCACCCTGGGTTAGACACTGGCTATATGCAAATCAGCTCTGACCCTGTGCCTCATGGGAACAGTCCAGTCCGAACTACCAAGCCTTGTCTTTCCCAGACCGGAATCAAGCATCCAAGGACCGGTTTCTGGCTATCAGCCTTCATCAGCCTGGATAGCTTGACTCCAGTGGTGTGGAGAACCTGTGACTCACGTCTGAGTATACCCAGCACACTCGGGGTGAAAATTTCAAAAAACACAGTTGATGGACAGAATGTAGAACAATGTCATACATTCACCCCAGTACAAGGATCTGGGCCTAAATCCATCATTTTTTTTTACTCCACACCACCCTGGGTTAGACACTGGCTGTATGCAAATCAGCTCTGACCCTGTGCCTCATGGGAACAGTCCAGTCCGAACTACCAAGCCATGTCTTTCCCAGACCGGAATCAAGCATCCAAGGACCGGTTTCTGGCTATCAGCCTTCATCAGCCTGGATAGCTTGACTCCAGTGGTGTGGAGAGCCTGGGACTCACGTCTGAGTATACCCAGCACACTCGGGGTGAAAATTGCAAAAAACACAGTTGATGGACAGAATGTAGAACAATGTCATACATTCACCCCAGTACAAGGATCTGGGCCTAAATCCATCGTTTTTTTGCACTCCACACCACCCTGGGTTAGACACTGGCTATATGCAAATCAGCTCTGACCCTGTGCCTCATGGGAACAGTCCAGTCCGAACTACCAAGCCATGTCTTTCCCAGACCGGAATCAAGCATCCAAGGAACGGTTTCTGGCTATCAGCCTGGATAGCTTGACTCCAGTGGTGTAGAGAGCCTGGGACTCACGTCTGAGTATACCCAGCACACTCGGGGTGAAAATTGCAAAAAACACAGTTGATGGACAGAATGTAGAACAATGTCATACATTCACCCCAGTACAAGGATCTGGGCCTAAATCCATCGTTTCTTTGCACTCCACACCACCCTGGGTTAGACACTGGCTATATGCAAATCAGCTCTGACCCTGTGCCTCATGGGAACAGTCCAGTCCGAACTACCAAGCCATGTCTTTCCCAGACCGGAATCAAGCATCCAAGGACCGGTTTCTGGCTATCAGCCATCATCAGCCTGGATAGCTTGACTCCAGTGGTGTGGAGAGCCTGTACTCACGTCTGAGTATACCCAGCACACTCAGGGTGAAAATTGCAAAAAACACAGTTGATGGACAGAATGTAGAACTATGTCATACATTCACCCCAGTACAAGGATCTGGGCCTGAATCCATCGTTTTTTTGCACTCCACACCACCCTGGGTTAGACACTGGCTATATGCAAATCAGCTCTGACCCTGTGCCTCATGGGAACAGTCCAGTCCGAACTACCAAGCCATGTCTTTCCCAGACCAGAATCAAGCATCCAAGGACCGGTTTCTGGCTATCAGCCTTCATCAGCCTGGATAGCTTGACTCCAGTGGTGTGGAGAGCCTGGGACTCACGTCTGAGTATACCCAGCACACTCGGGTTGAAAATTGCAAAAAACACAGTTGATGGACAGAATGTAGAACAATGTCATACATTCACCCCAGTACAAGGATCTGGGCCTAAATCCATCGTTTTTTTGCACTCCACACCACCCTGGGTTAGACACTGGCTATATGCAAATCAGCTCTGACCCTGTGCCTCATGGGAACAGTCCAGTCCGAACTACCAATCCATGTCTTTCCCAGACCGGAATCAAGCATCCAAGGACCGGTTTCTGGCTATCAGCCTTCATCAGCCTGGATAGCTTGACTCCAGTGGTGTGGAGAGCCTGGGACTCACGTCTGAGTATACCCAGCACACTCGGGTGAAAATTGCAAAAAACACAGTTGATGGACAGAATTTAGAACAATGTCATACATTCACCCCAGTACAAGGATCTGGGCCAAATCCATTGTTTTTTTGCACTCCAAACCACCCTGGGTGAGACACTGGCTATATGCAAATCAGCTCTGATCCTGTGCCTCATGGGAACAGTCCAGTCCGAACTACCAAGCCATGTCTTTCCCAGACCGGAATCAAGCATCCAAGGACCGGTTTCTGGCTATCAGCCTTCATCAGCCTGGATAGCTTGACTCCAGTGGTGTGGAGAGCCTGGGACTCACGTCTGAGTATACCCAGCACACTCGGGTGAAAATTGCAAAAAACACAGATGATGGACAGAATTTAGAACAATGTCATACATTCACCCCAGTACAAGGATCTGGGCCAAATCCATAGTTTTTTTGCACTCCAAACCACCCTGGGTGAGACACTGGCTATATGCAAATCAGCTCTGACCCTGTGCCTCATGGGAACAGTCCAGTCCGAACTACCAAGCCATGTCTTTCCCAGACCGGAATCAAGCATCCAAGGACCGGTTTCTGGCTATCAGCCTTCATCAGCCTGGATAGCTTGACTCCAGTGGTGTGGAGAGCCTGGGACTCACGTCTGAGTATACCCAGCACACTCGACTGAAAATTGCAAAAAACACAGTTGATGGACAGAATGTAGAACAATGTCATACATTCACCCCAGTACAAGGATCTGGGCCAAATCCATCGTTTTTTTGCACTCCACACCACCCTGGGTTAGACACTGGCTATATGCAAATCAGCTCTGACCCTGTGCCTCATGGGAACAGTCCAGTCCGAACTACCAAGCCATGTCTTTCCCAGACCGGAATCAAGCATCCAAGGACCGGTTTCTGGCTATCAGCCTTCATCAGCCTTGATAGCTTGACTCCAGTGGTGTGGAGAGCCTGGGACTCACGTCTGAGTATACCCAGCACACTCGGGGTGAAAATTGCAAAAAACACAGTTGATGGACAGAATGTAGAACAATGTCATACCTTCACCCCAGTACAAGGATCTGGGCCTAAATCCATCATTTTTTTGCACTCCACACCACCCTGGGTTAGACACTGGCTATATACAAATCAGCTCTGACCCTGTGCCTCATGGGAAAAGTCCAGTCCGAACTACCAAGCCATGTCTTTCCCAACCCGGAATCAAGCATCCAAGGACCGGTTTCTGACTATCAGCCTTCATCAGCCTGGATAGCTTGACTCCAGTGGTGTGGAGAGCCTGGGACTCACGTCTGAGTATACTCAGCACACTCGGGGTGAAAATTGCAAAAAACACAGTTGATGGACAGAATGTAGAACAATGTCATACATTCACCCCAGTACAAGGATATGGGCCTCAATCCATCTTTTTTTTGCACTCCACACCACCCTGGGATAGACACTGACTATATGCAAATCAGCTCTGACCCTGTGCCTCATGGGAACAGTCCAGTCCGAACTACCAAGCCATGTCTTTCCCAGACCGGAATCAAGCATCCAAGGACCGGTTTCTGGCTATCAGCCTTCATCAGCCTGGATAGCTTGACTCCAGTGGTGTGGAGAGCCTGGGACTCACGTCTGAGTATACCCAGCACACTCAGGGTGAAAATTGCAAAAAACACAGTTGATGGACAGAATGTAGAACAATGTCATACATTCACCCCAGTACAAGGATCTGGGCCTAAATCCATCGTTTTTTTGCACTCCACACCACCCTGGGTTAGACACTGGCTATATGCAAATCAGCTCTGACCCTGTGCCTCATGGGAACAGTCCAGTCCGAACTACCAAGCCATGTCTTTCCCAGACCGGAATCAAGCATCCAAGGACCGGTTTCTGGCTATCAGCCTTCATCAGCCTGGATAGCTTGACTTCAGTGGTGTGGAGAGCCTGGGACTCACGTCTGAGTATACCCAGCACACTCGGGGTGAAAATTGCAAAAAACACAGTTGATGGACAGAATGTAGAACAATGTCATACATTCACCCCAGTACAAGGATCTGGGCCTAAATCCATCGTTTCTTTGCACTCCACACCACCCTGGGTTAGACACTGGCTATATGCAAATCAGCTCTGACCCTGTGCCTCATGGGAACAGTCCAGTCCTAACTCTCAAGCCATGTCTTTCCCAGACCGGAATCAAGCATCCAAGGACCGGTTTCTGGCTATCAGCCTTCATCAGCCTGGATAGCTTGACTCCAGGGGTGTGGAGAGCCTGGGACTCACGTCTGAGTATACCCAGCACACTCGGGGTGAAAATTGCAAAAAACACAGTTGATGGACAGAATGTAGAACAATATCATACATTCACCCCAGTACAAGGATCTGGGCCTAAGTCCATCATTTTTTTGCACTCCACACCACCCTGGGTTAGGCACTGGCTATATGCAAATCAACTCTGACCCTGTGCCTCATGGGAACAGTCGAGTCCGAACTACCAAGCCATGTCTTTCCCAGACCGGAATCAAGCATCCAAGGACCGGTTTCTGGCTATCAGCCTTCATCAGCCTGGATAGCTTGACTCCAGTGGTGTGGAGAGCCTGGGACTCACGTCTGAGTATACCCAGCACACTCGGGGTGAAAATTGCAAAAAACACAGTTGATGGACAAAATGTAGAACAATGTCATACATTCACCCCAGTACAAGGATCTGGGCCTAAGTCCATCGTTTTTTTGCACTCCACACCACCCTGGGTTAGACACTGGCTATATGCAAATCAGCTCTAACCCTGTGCCTCATGGGAACAGTACAGTCCGAAATACCAAGCCATGTCTTTCCCAGACCTGAATCAAGCATCCAAGGACCGGTTTCTGGCTATCAGCCTTTATCAGCCTGGATAGCTTGACTCCAGTGGTGTGGAGAGCCTGGGACTCACGTTTGAGTATACCTAGCACACTCGGGGTGAAAATTGCAAAAACACAGTTGATGGACAGAATGTAGAACAATGTCATACATTCACCCCAGTACAAGGATCTGTGCCTAAATCCATCGTTTTTTTGCACTCTACACCACCCTGAGTTAGACACTGGCTATATGCAAATCAGCTCTGACCCTGTGCCTCATGGGAACAGTCCAGTCCGAACTACCAAGCCATGTCTTTCCCAGACCGGAATCAAGCATCCAAGGACCGGTTTCTGGCTATCAGCCTTCATCAGCCTGGATAGCTTGACTCCAGTGGTGTGGAGAGCCTGGGACTCACGTCTGAGTATACCCACCACACTCGGGGTGAAAATTGCAAAAAACACAGTTGATGGACAGAATGTAGAACAATGTCATACATTCACCCCAGTACAAGGATCTGGGCCTAAATCCATCATTTTTTTGCACTCCACACCACCCTGGGTTAGACACTGGCTATATGCAAATCAGCTCTGACCCTGTGCCTCATGGGAACAGTCCAGTCCGAACTACCAAGCCATGTCTTTCCCAGACCGGAATCAAGCATCCAAGGACCTTTTTCTGGCTATCAGCCTTCATAAGCCTGGATAGCTTGACTCCAGTGGTGTGGAGAGCCTGGGACTCACGTCTGAGTACACCCAGCACACTCGGGGTGAAAATTGCAAAAAACACAGTTGATGGACAGAATGTAGAACAATGTCATACATTCACCCCAGTACAAGGATCTGGGCCTAAATCCATCATTTTTTTGCACTCCACACCACCCTGGGTTAGACACTGGCTATATGCAAATCAGCTCTGACCCTGTGCCTCATGGGAACAGTCCAGTCCGAACTACCAAGCCATGTCTTTCCCAGACCGGAATCAAGCATCCAAGGACCGGTTTCTGGCTATCAGCCTTCATAAGCCTGGATAGCTTGACTCCAGTGGTGTGGAGAGCCTGGGACTCACGTCTGAGTATACCCAGCACACTCGGTGTGAAAATTGCAAAAAACACAGTTGATGGACAGAATGTAGAACAATGTCATACATTCACCCCAGTACAAGGATCTGGGCCTAAGTCCATCGTTTTTTTGCACTCCACACCACCCTGGGTTAGACACTGGCTATATGCAAATCAGCTCTAACCCTGTGCCTCATGGGAACAGTACAGTCCGAAATACCAAGCCATGTCTTTCCCAGACCGGAATCAAGCATCCAAGGACCGGTTTCTGGCTATCAGCCTTCATCAGCCTGGATAGCTTGACTCCAGTGGTGTGGAGAGCCTGGGACTCACTTCTGAGTATACCCAGCACACTCGGGGTAAAAATTGCAAAAACACAGTTGATGGACAGAATGTAAAACAATGTCATACATTCACCCCAGTACAAGGATCTGGGCCTAAGTCCATCGTTTTTTTGCACTCCACACCACCCTGGGTTAGACACTGGCTATATGCAAATCAGCTCTGACCCTGTGCCTCATGGGAACAGTTGAGTCCGAACTACCAAGCCATGTCTTTCCCAGACCGGAATCAAGCATCCAAGGACCGGTGTCTGGCTATCAGCCTTCCTCAGCCTGGATAGCTTGACTCCAGTGGTGTGGAGAGCCTGGGACTCACGTCGGAGTATACCCAGCACACTCGGGGTGAAAATTGCAAAAAACACAGTTGATGGACAGAATGTAGAACAATGTCATACATTCACCCCAGTACAAGGATCTGGGCCTAAATCCGTCATTTGTTTTTACTCCACACCACCCTGGGTTAGACACTGGCTATATGCAAATCAGCTCTGACCCTGTGCCTCATGGGAACAGTCCAGTCCGAACTACCAAGCCATGTCTTTCCCAGACCGGAATCAAGCATCCAAGGACCGGTTTCTGGCTATCAGCCTTCATCAGCCTGGATAGCTTGACTCCAGTGGTGTGGAGAGCCTGGGACTCACGTCTGAGTATACCCAGCACACTCGGGGTGAAAATTGCAAAAAACACAGTTGATGGACAGAATGTAGAACAATGTCATACATTCACCCCAGTACAAGGATCTGGGCCTAAATCCATCGTTTTTTTGCACTCCACACCGCCCTGGGTTAGACACTGGCTATATGCAAATCAGCTCTGACCCTGTGCCTCATGGGAACAGTCCAGTCCGAACTACCAAGCCATGTCTTTCCCAGACCGGAATCAAGCATCCAAGGACCGGTTTCTGGCTATCAGCCTTCATTAGCCTGGATAGCTTGACTCCAGTGGTGTAGAGAGCCTGGGACTCACGTCTGAGTATACCCAGCACACTCGGGGTGAAAATTGCAAAAAACACAGTTGATGGACAGAATGTAGAACAATGTCATACGTTCACCCCAGTACAAGGATCTGGGCCTAAATCCATCATTTTTTTGCACTCCACACCACCCTGGGTTAGACACTGGCTATATGCAAATCAGCTCTGATCCTGTGCCTCATGGGAAAAGTCCAGTCCGAACTACCAAGCCATGTCTTTCCCAGACCGGAATCAAGCATCCAAGGACCGGTTTCTGGCTATCAGCCTTCATCAGCCTGGATAGCTTGACTCCAGTGGTGTGGAGAGCCTGGGACTCACGTCTGAGTATACCCAGCACACTCGGGGTGAAAATTGCAAAAAACACAGTTGATGGACAGAATGTAGAACAATGTCATACATTCACCCCAGTACAAGGATCTGGGCCTAAGTCCATCGTTTTTTTGCACTCCACGCCACCCTGGGTTAGACACTGGCTATATGCAAATCAGCTCTAACCCTGTGCCTCATGGGAACAGTACAGTCCGAAATACCAAGCCATGTCTTTCCCAGACCGGAATCAAGCATCCAAGGACCGGTTTCTGGCTATCAGCCTTCATCAGCCTGGATAGCTTGACTCCAGTGGTGTGGAGAGCCTGGGACTCACTTCTGAGTATACCCAGCACACTCGGGGTGAAAATTGCAAAAAACACAGTTGATGGACAGAATGTAGAACAATGTCATACATTCACCCCAGTACGAGGATCTGGGCCTAAGTCCATCGTTTTTTTGCACTCCACACCACCCTGGGTTAGACACTGGCTATATGCAAATCAGCTCTGACCCTGTGCCTCATGGGAACAGTTGAGTCCGAACTACCAAGCAATGTCTTTCCCAGACCGGAATCAAGCATCCAAGGACCGGTTTCTGGCTATCAGCCTTCATCAGCCTGGATAGCTTGACTCCAGTGGTGTGGAGAGCCTGGGACACACGGCTGAGTATACCCAGCACACTCGGGGTGAAAATAGCAAAAAACACAGTTGATGGACAGAATGTAGAACAATGTCATACATTCACCCCAGTACAAGGATCTGGGCCTAAATCCATCGTTTTTTTGCACTCTAGACCACCCTGGGTTACACACTGGCTATATGCAAATCAGCTCTGACCCTGTGCCTCATGGGAACAGTCCAGTCCGAACTACCAAGCCATGTCTTTCCCAGACCGGAATCAAGCATCCAAGGACCGGTTTCTGGCTATCAGCCTTCATCAGCCTGGATAGCTTGACTCCAGTGGTGTGGAGAGCCTGGGACTCACGTCTGAGTATACCCAGCACACTCGGGGTGAAAATTGCAAAAAACACAGTTGATGGACAGAATGTAGAACAATGTCATACATTCACCCCAGTACAAGGATCTGGGCCTAAATCCATCATTTGTTTTTACTCCACACCACCCTGGGTTAGACACTGGCTATATGCAAATCAGCTCTGACCCTGTGCCTCATGGGAACAGTCCAGTCCGAACTACCAAGCCATGTCTTTCCCAGACCGGAATCAAGCATCCAAGGACCGGTTTCTGGCTATCAGCCTTCATCAGCCTGGATAGCTTGACTCCAGTGGTGTGGAGAGCCTGGGACTCACGTCTGAGTATACCCAGCACACTCGGGGTGAAAATTGCAAAAAACACAGTTGATGGACAGAATGTAGAACAATGTCATACATTCACCCCAGTACAAGGATCTGGGCCTAAGTCCATCGTTTTTTTGCACTCCACACCACCCTGGGTTAGACACTGGCTATATGCAAATCAGCTCTGACCCTGTGCCTCATGGGAACAGTCCAGTCCGAACTACCAAGCCATGTCTTTCCCAGACCGGAATCAAGCATCCAAGGACCGGTTTCTGGCTATCAGCCTTCATCAGCCTGGATAGCTTGACTCCAGTGGTGTGGAGAGCCTGGGACACACGTCTGAGTATACCCAGCACACTCGGGGTGAAAATTGCAAAAAACACAGTTGATGGACAGAATGTAGAACAATGTCATACATTCACCCAAGTACAAGGATCTGGGCCTAAATCCATCGTTTTTTTGCACTCTAGACCACCCTGGGTTAGACACTGGCTATATGCAAATCAGCTCTGACCCTGTGCCTCATGGGAACAGTCGAGTCCGAACTACCAAGCCATGTCTTTCCCAGACCGGAATCAAGCATCCAAGGACTGGTTTCTGGCTATCAGCCTTCCTCAGCCTGGATAGCTTGACTCCAGTGGTGTGGAGAGCCTGGGACTCACGTCGGAGTATACCCAGCACACTCGGGGTGAAAATTGCAAAAAACACAGTTGATGGACAGAATGTAGAACAATGTCATACTTTCACCCCAGTACAAGGATCTGGGCCTAAATCCGTCATTTGTTTTTACTCCACACCACCCTGGGTTAGACACTGGCTATATGCAAATCAGCTCTGACCCTGTGCCTCATGGGAACAGTCCAGTCCGAACTACCAAGCCATGTCTTTCCCAGACCGGAATCAAGCATCCAAGGACCGGTTTCTGGCTATCAGCCTTCATCAGCCTGGATAGCTTGACTCCAGTGGTGTGGAGAGCCTGGGACTCACGTCTGAGTATACCCAGCACACTCGGGGTGAAAATTGCAAAAAACACAGTTGATGGACAGAATGTAGAACAATGTCATACATTCACCCCAGTACAAGGATCTGGGCCTAAATCCATCGTTTTTTTGCACTCCACACCACCCTGGGTTAGACACTGGCTATATGCAAATCAGCTCTGACCCTGTGCCTCATGGGAACAGTCCAGTCCGAACTACCAAGCCATGTCTTTCCCAGACCGGAATCAAGCATCCAAGGACCGGTTTCTGGCTATCAGCCTTCATCAGCCTGGATAGCTTAACTCCAGTGGTGTAGAGAGCCTGGGACTCACGTCTGAGGATACCCAGCACACTCGGGGTGAAAATTGCAAAAAACACAGTTGATGGACAGAATGTAGAACAATGTCATACGTTCACCCCAGTACAAGGATCTGGGCCTAAATCCATCGTTTTTTTGCACTCCACACCAACCTGGGTTAGACACTGGCTATATGCAAATCAGCTCTGATCCTGTGCCTCATGGGAAAAGTCCAGTCCGAACTACCAAGCCATGTCTTTCCCAGACCGGAATCAAGCATCCAAGGACCGGTTTCTGGCTATCAGCCTTCATCAGCCTGGATAGCTTGACTCCAGTGGTGTGGAGAGCCTGGGACTCACGTCTGAGTATACCCAGCACACTTGGGGTGAAAATTGCAAAAAACACAGTTGATGGACAGAATGTAGAACAATGTCATACATTCACCCCAGTACAAGGATCTGGGCCTAAGTCCATCGTTTTTTTGCACTCCACACCACCCTGGGTTAGACACTGGCTATATGCAAATCAGCTCTAACCCTGTGCCTCATGGGAACAGTACAGTCCGAAATACCAAGCCATGTCTTTCCCAGACCGGAATCAAGCATCCAAGGACCGGTTTCTGGCTATCAGCCTTCTTCAGCCTGGATAGCTTGACTCCAGTGGTGTGGAGAGCCTGGGACTCACTTCTGAGTATACCCAGCACACTCGGGGTGAAAATTGCAAAAAACACAGTTGATGGACAGAATGTAGAACAATGTCATACATTCACCCCAGTACAAGGATCTGGGCCTAAGTCCATCGTTTTTTTGCACTCCACACCACCCTGGGTTAGACACTGGCTATATGCAAATCAGCTCTGACCCTGTGCCTCATGGGAACAGTTGAGTCCGAACTACCAAGCCATGTCTTTCCCAGACCGGAATCAAGCATCCAAGGACCGGTTTCTGGCTATCAGTCTTCATCAGCCTGGATAGCTTGACTCCAGTGGTGTGGAGAGCCTGGGACACACGGCTGAGTATACCCAGCACACTCGGGGTGAACATTGCAAAAAACACAGTTGATGGACAGAATGTAGAACAATGTCATACATTCACCCCAGTACAAGGATCTGGGCCTAAATCCATCGTTTTTTTGCACTCTAGACCACCCTGGGTTAGACACTGGCTATATGCAAATCAGCTCTGACCCTGTGCCTCATGGGAACAGTCCAGTCCGAACTACCAAGCCATGTCTTTCCCAGACCGGAATCAAGCATCCAAGGACCGGTTTCTGGCTATCAGCCTGGATAGCTTGACTCCAGTGGTGTGGAGAGCCTGGGACTCACGTCTGAGTATACCCAGCACACTCGGGGTGAAAATTGCAAAAAACACAGTTGATGGACAGAATGTAGAACAATGTCATACATTCACCCCAGTACAAGGATCTGGGCATAAATCCATCATTTTTATTTACTCCACACCACCCTGGGTTAGACACTGGCTATATGCAAATCAGCTCTGACCCTGTGCCTCATGGGAACAGTCCAGTCCGAACTACCAAGCCATGTCTTTCCCAGACCGGAATCAAGCATCCAAGGACCGGTTTCTGGCTATCAGCCTTCATCAGCCTGGATAGCTTGACTCCAGTGGTGTGGAGAGCCTGGGACTCACGTCTGAGTATACCCAGCACACTCGGGGTGAAAATTGCAAAAAACACAGTTGATGGACAGAATGTAGAACAATGTCATACATTCACCCCAGTACAAGGATCTGGGCCTAAGTCCATCGTTTTTTTGCACTCCACACCACCCTGGGTTAGACACTGGCTATATGCAAATCAGCTCTGACCCTGTGCCTCATGGGAACAGTCCAGTCCGAACTACCAAGCCATGTCTTTCCCAGACCGGAATCAAGCATCCAAGGACCGGTTTCTGGCTATCAGCCTTCATCAGCCTGGATAGCTTGACTCCAGTGGTGTGGAGAGCCTGGGACTCACGTCTGAGTATACCCAGCACACTCGGGGTGAAAATTGCAAAAAACACAGTTGATGGACAGAATGTAGAACAATGTCATACATTCACCCCAGTACAAGGATCTGGGCCTAAATCCATCATTTTTTTGCACTCCACACCAACCTGGGTTAGACACTGGCTATATGCAAATCAGCTCTGACCCTGTGCCTCATGGGAACAGTCCAGTCCGAACTACCAAGCCATGTCTTTCCCAGACCGGAATCAAGCATCCAAGGACCGGTTTCTGGCTATCAGCCTTCATCAGCCTGGATAGCTTGACTCCAGTGGTGTAGAGAGCCTGGGACTCACGTCTGAGTATACCCAGCACACTCGGGGTGAAAATTGCAAAAAACACAGTTGATGGACAGAATGTAGAACAATGTCATACATTCACCCCAGTACAAGGATCTGGGCCTAAATCCATCATTTTTTTGCACTCCACACCACCCTGGGTTAGACACTGGCTATATGCAAATCAGCTCTGATCCTGTGCCTCATGGGAAAAGTCCAGTCCGAACTACCAAGCCATGTCTTTCCCAGACCGGAGTCAAACATCCAAGGAACGGTTTCTGACTATCAGCCTTCATCAGCCTGGATAGCTTGACTCCAGTGGTGTGGAGAGCCTGGGACTCACGTCTGAGTATACCCAGCACACTCGGGGTGAAAATTGCAAAAAACACAGTTGATGGACAGAATGTAGAACAATGTCATACATTCACCCCAGTACAAGGATCTGGGCCTAAATCCATCTTTTTTTTGCACTCCACACCACCCTGGGATAGACACTGGCTATATGCAAATCAGCTCTGACCCTGTGCCTCATGGGAACAGTCCAGTCCGAACTACCAAGCCATGTCTTTCCCAGACCGGAATCAAGCATCCAAGGACCGGTTTCTGGCTATCAGTCTTCATCAGCCTGGATAGCTTGACTCCAGTGGTGTGGAGAGCCTGGGACTCACGTCTGAGTATACCCAGCACACTCGGGGTGAAAACTGCAAAAAACACAGTTGATGGACAGAATGTAAAACAATGTCATACATTCACCCCAGTACAAGGATCTGGGCCTAAGTCCATCGTTTTTTTGTACTCCACACCACCATGGGTTAGACACTGGCTATATGCAAATCAGCTCTAACCCTGTGCCTCATGGGAACAGTACAGTCCGAAATACCAAGCCATGTCTTTCCCAGACCGGAATCAAGCATCCAAGGACCGGTTTCTGGCTATCAGCCTTCATCAGCCTGGATAGCTTGACTCCAGTGGTGTGGAGAGCCTGGGACTCACGTCTGAGTATACCCAGCACACTCGGGGTGAAAATTGCAAAAAACACAGTTGATGGACAGAATGTAGAACAATGTCATACATTCACCCCAGTACAAGGATCTGGGCCTAAGTCCATCGTTTTTTTGCACTCCACACCACCCTGGGTTAGACACTGGCTATATGCAAATCAGCTCTGACCCTGTGCCTCATGGGAACAGTCGAGTCCGAACTACCAAGCCATGTCTTTCCCAGACCGGAATCAAGCATCCAAGGACCGGTTTCTGGCTATCAGCCTTCATCAGCCTGGATAGCTTGACTCCAGTGGTGTGGAGAGCCTGGGACTCACGTCTGAGTATACCCAGCACACTCGGGGTGAAAATTGCAAAAAACACAGTTGATGGACAGAATGTAGAACAATGTCATACATTCACCCCAGTACAAGGATCTGGGCCTAAATCCATCGTTTTTTTGAACTTTACACCACCCTGGGTTAGACACTGGCTATATGCAAATCAGCTCTGACCCTGTGCCTCATGGGAACAGTCCAGTCCGAACTACCAAGCCATGTCTTTCCCAGACCGGAATCAAGCATCCAAGGACCGGTTTCTGGCTATCAGCCTTCATCAGCCTGGATAGCTTAACTCCAGTGGTGTGGAGAGCCTGGGACTCACGTCTGAGTATACCCAGCACACTCGGGGTGAAAATTGCAAAAAACACAGTTGATGGACAGAATGTAGAACAATGTCATACATTCACCCCAGTACAAGGATCTGGGCCTAAATCCATCATTTATTTGCACTCCACACCACCCTGGGTTAGACACTGGCTATATGCAAATCAGCTCTGACCCTGTGCCTCATGGGAACAGTCCAGTCCGAACTACCAAGCCATGTCTTTCCCAGACCGGAATCAAGCATCCAAGGACCGGTTTCTGGCTATCAGCCTTCATAAGCCTTGATAGCTTGACTCCAGTGGTGTGGAGAGCCTGGGACTCACGTCTGAATATACCCAGCACATTCGGGGTGAAAATTGCAAAAAACACAGTTGATGGACAGAATGTAGAACAATGTCATACATTCACCCCAGTACAAGGATCTGGGCCTAAGTCCATCGTTTTTTTGCACTCCACACCACCCTGGGTTAGACACTGGCTATATGCAAATCAGCTTTGACCCTGTGCCTCATGGGAACAGTCGAGTCCGAACTACCAAGCCATGTCTTTCCCAGACTGGAATCAAGCATCCAAGGACCGGTTTCTGGCTATCAGCCTTCATCAGCCTGGATAGCTTGACTCCAGTGGTGTGGAGAGCCTGGGACTCACGTCTGAGTATACCCAGCACACTCGGGGTGAAAATTGCAAAAAACACAGTTGATGGACAGAATGTAGAACAATGTCATACATTCACCCCAGTACAAGGATCTGGGCCTAAGTCCATCGTTTTTTTGCACTCCACACCACCCTGGGTTAGACACTGGCTATATGCAAATCAGCTCTAACCCTGTGCCTCATGGGAACAGTACAGTCCGAAATACCAAGCCATGTCTTTCCCAGACCGGAATCAAGCATCCAAGGACCGGTTTCTGGCTATCAGCCTTCATCAGCCTGGATAGCTTGACTCCAGTGGTGTGGAGAGCCTGGGACTCACGTCTGAGTATACCCAGCACACTCGGGGTGAAAATTGCAAAAAACACAGTTGATGGACAGAATGTAGAACAATGTCATACATTCACCCCAGTACAAGGATCTGGGCCTAAGTCCATCGTTTTTTTGCACTCCACACCACCCTGGGTTAGACACTGGCTATATGCAAATCAGCTCTGACCCTGTGCCTATAGGAACAGTCGAGTCCGAACTACCAAGCCATGTCTTTCCCAGACCGGAATCAAGCATCCAAGGACCGGTTTCTGGCTATCAGCCTTCATCAGCCTGGATAGCTTGACTCCAGTGGTGTGGAGAGCCTGGGACACACGTCTGAGTATACCCAGCACACTCGGGGTGAAAATTGCAAAAAACACAGTTGATGGACAGAATGTAGAACAATGTCATACATTTACCCCAGTACAAGGATCTGGGCCTAAATCCATCGTTTTTTTACACTCTACACCACCCTGGGTTAGACACTGGCTATATGCAAATCAGCTCTGACCCTGTGCCTCATGGGAACAGTCCAGTCCGAACTACCAAGCCTTGTCTTTCCCAGACCGGAATCAAGCATCCAAGGACCGGTTTCTGGCTATCAGCCTTCATCAGCCTGGATAGCTTGACTCCAGTGGTGTGGAGAACCTGTGACTCACGTCTGAGTATACCCAGCACACTCGGGGTGAAAATTTCAAAAAACACAGTTGATGGACAGAATGTAGAACAATGTCATACATTCACCCCAGTACAAGGATCTGGGCCTAAATCCATCATTTTTTTTTACTCCACACCACCCTGGGTTAGACACTGGCTATATGCAAATCAGCTCTGACCCTGTGCCTCATGGGAACAGTCCAGTCCGAACTACCAAGTGTGAGAAGTTGGCCTGATAGGTAGTGTTTCCAATTCTGGAACCACTGGTTATCAGTCCAAGCAAACCCCAAAGATGTCAGGTTGTAAGTCAACCTTGTAGACAAGCTATCCTAGTGGTAGCATGGACTAAGCAGCCTTAAAGGCTTAACTTAAGAGGTCGTGTTAAGCGAGCTTGTTTTACCACATACAATCCTGTAATCAAATGAAAGGACACCACACAAGTATATATTATAAAAATATATGTATTTATTACTAAATTACTCCCCAGTACTCTTTATGAGGAAAGGGGCACAAGCGTTAAATCAAAAGCACTGTTACACATATAAAGTTGCACGTTTATGGATGAGGGCGGGTGGCCACTCAGACCATATATCAAAAAAGTGGTATAAGTAACACTTTACGAACAATGGTTAGGCCTAGGGCCTAGAGATTCGCTGGGAGCAGTCAGGACAAGCAATGAAGAAGTCGGGAGTAGCCCACAGGAGACGGATGCAGCACGGAAAGTGCAGCGCGCACCAATGCACTGTCAATGGTGCGTAAAAGTCAATTAAAGTGAATAAAAAGATACTTCCGCTGAACCTAGGAACACAAAACTTTAGACACAGACCCTAGAGGTGTGTACCAGTGTAAAGACACCGGCGTTGCAAAGTTACCTCACCCACAGGCCGTGGGTGCACAGGGTCGAAGTGGCGTCGGGTTCTGTCACGCAGGTTCTGGGTGCTTGGAGCTGTTGCAGCTGCAGGCGCTGTGAAGCAGAAGTGTCCGGTGCGATCCAAGGGTGGATCGATGTAGAAAAGTACCTGAAAGCAGAGGGGACAGAGTCTGGGTCACTCAGCAGTGACCAGGGTGGAACCAGGACGGAACCAGGCAATGTCGGGCGCAATCAGGCGGTTGTCGATAGGCTTCTCTCCGCTGTCACGTGGGCTCTGGGGCATCTGCGACGTCCAGGAGCAGGTCACGATCTGTCCCACGTAGGCTCTCGCCGTCAGCACCGTCGGCTTGAAGATTGTAGCAAACAGCACTTGGCAAAAGCAATCCACGCGGAACCGGGAGATTGCTTATCACTCGAACCAGGAGGGTCAGAGTGGGTGCTCCTTTTCACAGGAGCTGGTGCAGATCTGGAGCAACCAGAAAAGCAAGTCGTATTTCGAAGTTCGTCGGCACAGGGGCCACAAGCCAGCTGGCAAGTGACCGGGCCAACGCGTCGAGCGCACACAAGCAGAAGGGCCCCACGCAGCACTCGTCGAGTGTGGAGGGGTGAGCTTTGGTGCAAGTGGAGCTCGGGGCTGGGGCTTCTCAAACCCCGGTGTACAGCTTCGAGGGTCACTCGTGGGCCGCACGGTCAGCGTCTCGTGGCCTTTTCAAGATGGCGTGCCCCACGCTTCTGGTCGCCTCCACGGGTCTCAGCTCTGCAGGGACTGTGGATCGGGCAGGTAGAAGGCAGGCAAGCTTGATCTCGTCGATCTCTGTCGCTCGAGTTCCGGCGGGAACTGCAACAAAGCAAGGGTCGAGGGCTGGATGGTGCCTGTTTGCACAGGGTGGTCACTCCTTGACCACAAGGGAGATTCTTCAGTCTTCTCACGTCGTGTAGAAAGTCGAAGGGTCCAGATTTCGTTTCTTATGTTTCTTCAGGATGATCTGAGGTCCGTTGGGACTGCTCCCCCTCTTATTCGAATCTAGGGGGTTGGACATCCTGCTAGGTCCCCTCCTATGGGTGGGACCCAGGAAGGGGGTGGTTACACCCCTCTCCTTTGATCCTGGCCGCGCTGGGACAGGGGCTGGGAGGCCCCAGAACCGGTTTGGCCGGATCCTGCCAGGGGCAGCCTTGTGCTCCCCAGGCAGTGTCTGGTTTCATTGAAACCTCCCTACTCCAATCCACTATCTCCTGTCTGGGGTGGTTTGACACCGCCCTGTGACAGGAAACTCTTTGTCCAGGCCTCCTCTGCCGGGTTTCGGTCAGCAGCAGGAGGTCAGACCCGTGTCTGTGGCAGGGGCATCCATTTTGTGGATCTGAGGCTCATTTTAAATCAACCGCGTTTCAGTAAAGTAACATGTCTTCTCCCTCTAGAAGGGTGGAATGCTATCCCCGTCGCCAGAACTGGCGAGGGGATAGTATTCCAATTCGTATGACACCTTACACGACATGTTTTGATAAAGCCAAACCAAAGTTGCTATATAACCGCGAGGATTATAATGCGCTTAAGAGTATATGGTATGGCATTATCCCGGATCAGCTTAGGGAGTTGTTCCCGACAGCTGCAGACAGGCTCAGCTCATGCCAGAGCACCATCTCACATAAAACCACGCACTCTGCCTCCAGGATTGATGAGGCCTTCCATAGGAGTGGCTTACAGGCTATATATGTGTCCAGATATAGGTTTAGATATAGGTATACTATATCTAAGCAAGGGGTGATTACACCCACTTGCCCCAGCTGAGTGTTCAGCCAGTTGTGTCAATTTAAGAACCAGCCAGGGGTGGCAAAAGCTATGCTTCAGCCCCTGGTAGGCCTTGGTGGCACCTATGCCCTGGGCACCTATAGTGCATGGTACAGGGGCTGACAAGGAGTCCATTTCCAATTGTGGTATGTACCTATAGCACATGTATTATGAATTTAGAGAGAGAACAGCAGGCTGGGGGTCTGATTAGCAGGCCCACAGCCTCAGTAAGTCGAAAACCAGTGAAGCAAAAAGCAAAAATTGGGGTGACCATAGGATAGCAGACCCTACTCTCCTACATAACCCCCCCCCAAACGCAGGGACATTAAACTTAACCTTGACCAGATAAGTCTTCATGTTCTAAGTGGAAGTACCGGGAGAGACCATCTGCATTACCATGGTCAGTCCCTGGGCGGTGCTCCACTGTAAAGTCCATCCCCTGTAGGGAAATGGACCACCTGAGCAGTTTGGGATTTTCACCCTTCATCTGATTTAGCCACAAGAGGGGCTTATGGTCTGTCTGAATTAGGAAGTGAGTACCAAACAAGTATGGCCTCAACTTCTTCAGGGCCCAAACCACAGCAAAGGCCTCCCTCTCAATAGCTGACCAACGTTTCTCCCTGGGGGTCAGCCTTCTGCTAATAAAAGCAATGGGCTGGTCTTGACCATCTTGATTAAGTTGTGAAAGCACAGCTCCCACCCCCAACTCAGAAGCATCTGTCTGTACAATGAACTGTTTGGAGTAGTCAGGACTCTTCAGGATAGGTGCAGAGCACATGGCCTTCTTCAGGTCATCAAATGCCTTTTGACAGCTAACTGTCCACTGAACCTTTTTGGGCATCTTCTTGGATGTCAAGTCATTCAATGGTGTCACAATGGACCCATAGTTCTTTACAAATTTTCTGTAATACCCAGTCAGGCCCAAGAAGGCTCTGACTTGTGTCTGGGTAGTTGGAGGAGTCCAGTCCTGTATGGTCTGGATCTTGCTCTCCAGTGGTTGAACTTGACCCCCACCTACTAGGTGGCCCAAGTACACAACCTTGCTCTGCCCTATCTGGCACTTAGTAGCCTTGATAGTCAGGCCTGCCTTTTGCAGGGCCTCCAGAACCTTCTTCAGGTGGATCAGGTGATCCTCCCAGGTGGAGCTAAAGACAGCAATATCATCTAGATATGCTGCACAAAAGTCATCCAGCCCAGCAAGGACTTGGTTCACCAACCTTTGGAAAGTGGCAGGTGCATTCTTCAAACCAAAGGGCATTACCACAAACTGATAATGCCCCCTAGGGGTAGAGAATGCTGTTTTGGCTTTTGACTCCTCAGCTAGTCTGATTTGCCAGTAGCCAGCTGTCAAATCAAATGTGCTCAGAAACTTGGCAGAAGCCAATTTATCAATGAGCTCATCTGCTCTTGGAATGGGATGAGCATCTGTCCTAGTGACAGCATTGAGACCTCTGTAGTCCACACAAAACCTCATTTCTCTCTTTCCATCTTTGGTATGAGGTTTTGGCACAAGGACCACTGGGCTAGCCCATGGGCTCTCTGATGGCTCAATCACTCCAAGCTCCAACATCTTTTGCACCTCAGCCTTTATACAATCCCTGACATGGTCAGGTTGCCTGTAGATTTTATTCTTCACAGGCAGATTGTCACCAGTATCCACCTCATGGGTGCACCAGCTAGTCTGACTGGGTGTGAGTGAAAACAAGTGTCTGTGGGCCTGCAACACCTGTCTGCAGTCCACCTGTTGCTGTTCAGTGAGGCTGCCTGCCAAGGCTACTCCATCAACTGAACCATCATCAGGGTTCTGGGAAAGCAGGTCTGGGAGAGGGTCACTCTCTTCCTCCTGTTCCCCATCTGTGGCCATGAGGAGACTCATGTCCTCCCTGTCAACAAATGCTTTCAAACGATTGACATGGAGCACCCTGTGGGGGCTCCTAGGGGTGCCAAAGTCAACCAAGTAGGTGACTTCTCCCTTCTTTTCAATGATAGGGTAGGGTCCAGTCCATTGGTCCTGGAGAGCTGCTGGCCCCACTGGGTCCAACACCCACACCTTCTGCCCTGGCTGGTACTCAACCAGAACAGCCTTTTGGTCATGCCAGGCTTTCTGTAATTCCTGACTGGCCTCAAGGTTTTTGGATGCTCTCTCCATGTATTCAGCCATCCTGGAGCGGAGACCAAGTACATAATCCACAATGTCTAGTTTAGGCTTTTTGAGAGGTAACTCCCATCCTTCCTTCACCAAACTCAATGGACCTCTTACAGGGTGGCCAAACAAAAGTTCAAAAGGGCTGTAGCCAACCCCCTTCTGTGGGACCTCTCTGTAAGCAAAGAGCAAGCAGGGTAAAAGGATGTCCCATTTCCGCCTAAGCTTCTCTGGTAAACCTTTTATCATTCCCTTTAGGGTCTTGTTGAACCTTTCCACAAGCCCATTGCACTGTGGATGGTAGGGTGTGGTAAACTTATAGTTTACTCCACACTCTTTCCACATTGCTTTTAAGTATCCAGACATGAAGTTGGTACCTCTGTCTGAAAGAACCTCCTTTGGAAAGCCCACTCTTGAGAAAACTGCAATGAGGGCTTTTGCCACCACAGGAGCTGTGGTGGTCCTCAGGGGAATTGCTTCTGGGTACCTGGTGGCATGATCCACTACCACCAGTATAAATCTGTGCCCAGAGGCTGTTTGAGGATCCATGGGACCCACAATGTCTATTCCAACTCTTTCAAAGGGTACCCCCACCACAGGTAGTGGTATCAGGGGGGCCTTTGTTGTGCCACCTGACTTACCACTGGCTTGGCAAGTGACACAGGAGCGACAAAACTCCTTGACATTTTCTGACATGTGAGGCCAGTGAAAGTGTGGAACAAGCCTGTCCCAAGTCTTATTCTGGCCTAAGTGTCCTGCAAGGGGAATATCATGGGCCAAGGTAAGAAGGAAGCCCCTAAACTTCAAAGGTATAACCAACCTCCTGGTTGTGCCAGGCTTGGGGTCTCTAGCCTCTGAATAAAGGAGTCCTTCATCCCAATACACTTTATGGGTACCTTGAGCATTCCCTGCAGCCTCAGCAGCAGCTTGCTGTCTGAGGGGTTCAAGTGAAGGGCAATCTAATTGGGCCTGCCCCAGGTCTGCCCTTGAGGGTCCCCCTGTCCCCAGAAACTCAACCTGATCAGGTTCAAGCTCCTCAGAGACAGTCTCCTCTTGGACTGCAGAATCAGTTTCCTGTGAAACCTGATCCTCAACCTGGGGCAAGTGGGAAGGCACAGCCTTAACCCTCTTGCTCCTTCTCTTGGGTTGTGGTTGGTCTATTGTTTCAAGATCCACCACTGGTTCAGGAAGGCACTTCTTAGCCTGAGACCTTGTCACTGCAAGGACATGAGCTGAAATCCCTAGCATTTCTGCATGAGTCCTGTACTCCACTTCTGACCAAACTGAGCTTTCAAGATCATTGCCTAACAGACAGTCTACTGGGAGGTCTGCACTCACAACAACTTTCTTTAGGCCATCTACCCCTCCCCAGGAGAAGTTCACAACAGCCACACTATGGGAAGTAGTGGAGTTGCTTGCATTGGTCACTAGGTAACTTTCACCTAGTACAATTTGTCCAGGGTCCACAAAGCCAGGTGCCACCATTGTGACACTGGCACAAGTGTCCCTGTAGGCCTGAGCCAGTTTCTCATTAATTAAGGGAGTCTGCCTATATTTGCCCAGGTTACTGGGGCTTACTGCAGTGGGCAAAGATATGTCCACATCATATAGGAGAACTGCCTGTGTGGGGATTCTGACTAGGCCAGATTCCACCTCAGTACCCAGGGTCAACCCTACTAAACCCTTTGGCTGTGTACCACCACTGCTGACTGTACTAGGGGGTGCAGTTGCTTTAGGAGCTGCAGTGGTGGGGACTGGATTTTTCTTAGTGCATTCACTGCCCCAGTGTGAAACTGATTTGCAGGTATTACACCAAGGTTTCTTTGGGCCATCGTTCTTCTTTTTCTTGTTTCCATTTTGGGAACCCCCCTCCTTATTGCTAGTTTGGGGGCCTGAAGACTTCTGGTCCTTTTCTTTATCTTTCTGATTCCCACCCTTCTGGTCTGTTTTCTTCTGGTCACCTTGGTTCTGGTTTTTCTGCTTAATCCTTGTTCTGACCCATTTGTCTGCCTTCTTTCCCAATTCTTGGGGAGAGGTCAAATCAGAGTCAACAAGGTATTGATGCAACAGCTGGTTCTGACAGTTATTAAGGATCTGTTCTCTCATCATAAGATTGTACAATCCTGTATAGTCTGAAACTTTACTTCCCTGCAGCCAACCCTCCAGAGCCTTAGTGGCACAATCTACAAAATCAGTCCAGTCCTGAGTCTGTGCTTTTTGGGTGTCTCTGAACAACAACCTGTATTGCTCAGTGGTTAGGCCAAACCCTTCAATAAGAGCACTCTTCAGAACAGAGTAGTTTTTGGCATCCTCAGGTCTAACAGTGAGGAGCCTGTCCCTCCCTTTCTCAGAAAAGGAGTACCATAAAATTGCTGCCCACTGATCCTCAGGGACCTGCTGTACCATGCAGGCCCTCTCAAGAGCAGTCACCCATTTGTGGATATCATCCCCTTCCTTGTAGGGGGGCACAATTTTTGTCAGGTTTCTATTGTCATAGGCCCTGTCTTTTTCTTTAGGAACTTTGCTGCCACCAGTGGCATCTAAGCCACACAATTTTTTCTCTCTTGCTAAAGCAAGTTTAGCTTGAGCCAAGGCTACCTCTTCCCTTTCTATTTGGAGTTGGACAGCCCTCATCCTGGCCCTATGCTCTATTCTCTGGGAGGAAGTCATTCCTCTTTGAGATTCTCTTGAGGCACTAGAAAGGTGAGAGTCCCTTGACAGAGATCTCTCCCTTCTATTACCTGGGAGAATTTGGTTATGAGATCTGGAGTGGTGCTGGCCCCCTCCATTCCCATGTAGGTCCAAGTTGGCCTGGTTAAGCCTGGCAACCTGTACCTGGTTTCCCACCTGATCCTGATCTTCAGGCTCTTCTACATCAGAGCCTTCCTCTGGGTCTTCCTCTTCCTCCTCTATTCCTTCTTGAAGATCCTCATTCTCAGGGGAGTTTATCCCTTCCTCTGTTTCTAAGGGAGTCTGAATCGCCTTGTCTAGGTCATCCTTTTCTAGGAGAGCTATTAGGGAAGGAATGGTAGGGCCTCTGCCCTTTTTTAGCCCCCTGGCTGTGCACAAGGCACTCAGGTCTTTGTGGCTAAGGTTGTCATATCTGGATGTTGTCCCTATAGGATCAACTATTACAGGAGCAGAGCCTGAAGCTCTACCTGTATCAGACATGACTGCTAGTGAGGTGTAAGTGGTGCACTTACCTACACTAAGTGGTTTCCTACTGTACCTTGCTAGTGAGTTGTAGTCAGGGTGTGCTAATCCCTTTAATCTACAACTACTAAGTTCAGTAGAACTTAATATGCTAAGCTTTTGATTTATATGTACCTAGAGGTACTTGATGTGATCTTTCAATTTGATAAAGATTGCAATGGTAAAACAAACAGCAAGCTCAAATCCGCACCGCTGCACACCAATGTGAGAAGTTGGCCTGATAGGTAGTGTTTCCAATTCTGGAACCACTGGTTATCAGTCCAAGCAAACCCCAAAGATGTCAGGTTGTAAGTCAACCTTGTAGACAAGCTATCCTAGTGGTAGCATGGACTAAGCAGCCTTAAAGGCTTAACTTAAGAGGTCGTGTTAAGCGAGCTTGTTTTACCACATACAATCCTGTAATCAAATGAAAGGACACCACACAAGTATATATTATAAAAATATATGTATTTATTACTAAATTACTCCCCAGTACTCTTTATGAGGAAAGGGGCACAAGCGTTAAATCAAAAGCACTGTTACACATATAAAGTTGCACGTTTATGGATGAGGGCGGGTGGCCACTCAGACCATATATCAAAAAAGTGGTATAAGTAACACTTTACGAACAATGGTTAGGCCTAGGGCCTAGAGATTCGCTGGGAGCAGTCAGGACAAGCAATGAAGAAGTCGGGAGTAGCCCACAGGAGACGGATGCAGCACGGAAAGTGCAGCGCGCACCAATGCACTGTCAATGGTGCGTAAAAGTCAATTAAAGTGAATAAAAAGATACTTCCGCTGAACCTAGGAACACAAAACTTTAGACACAGACCCTAGAGGTGTGTACCAGTGTAAAGACACCGGCGTTGCAAAGTTACCTCACCCACAGGCCGTGGGTGCACAGGGTCGAAGTGGCGTCGGGTTCTGTCACGCAGGTTCTGGGTGCTTGGAGCTGTTGCAGCTGCAGGCGCTGTGAAGCAGAAGTGTCCGGTGCGATCCAAGGGTGGATCGATGTAGAAAAGTACCTGAAAGCAGAGGGGACAGAGTCTGGGTCACTCAGCAGTGACCAGGGTGGAACCAGGACGGAACCAGGCAATGTCGGGCGCAATCAGGCGGTTGTCGATAGGCTTCTCTCCGCTGTCACGTGGGCTCTGGGGCATCTGCGACGTCCAGGAGCAGGTCACGATCTGTCCCACGTAGGCTCTCGCCGTCAGCACCGTCGGCTTGAAGATTGTAGCAAACAGCACTTGGCAAAAGCAATCCACGCGGAACCGGGAGATTGCTTATCACTCGAACCAGGAGGGTCAGAGTGGGTGCTCCTTTTCACAGGAGCTGGTGCAGATCTGGAGCAACCAGAAAAGCAAGTCGTATTTCGAAGTTCGTCGGCACAGGGGCCACAAGCCAGCTGGCAAGTGACCGGGCCAACGCGTCGAGCGCACACAAGCAGAAGGGCCCCACGCAGCACTCGTCGAGTGTGGAGGGGTGAGCTTTGGTGCAAGTGGAGCTCGGGGCTGGGGCTTCTCAAACCCCGGTGTACAGCTTCGAGGGTCACTCGTGGGCCGCACGGTCAGCGTCTCGTGGCCTTTTCAAGATGGCGTGCCCCACGCTTCTGGTCGCCTCCACGGGTCTCAGCTCTGCAGGGACTGTGGATCGGGCAGGTAGAAGGCAGGCAAGCTTGATCTCGTCGATCTCTGTCGCTCGAGTTCCGGCGGGAACTGCAACAAAGCAAGGGTCGAGGGCTGGATGGTGCCTGTTTGCACAGGGTGGTCACTCCTTGACCACAAGGGAGATTCTTCAGTCTTCTCACGTCGTGTAGAAAGTCGAAGGGTCCAGATTTCGTTTCTTATGTTTCTTCAGGATGATCTGAGGTCCGTTGGGACTGCTCCCCCTCTTATTCGAATCTAGGGGGTTGGACATCCTGCTAGGTCCCCTCCTATGGGTGGGACCCAGGAAGGGGGTGGTTACACCCCTCTCCTTTGATCCTGGCCGCGCTGGGACAGGGGCTGGGAGGCCCCAGAACCGGTTTGGCCGGATCCTGCCAGGGGCAGCCTTGTGCTCCCCAGGCAGTGTCTGGTTTCATTGAAACCTCCCTACTCCAATCCACTATCTCCTGTCTGGGGTGGTTTGACACCGCCCTGTGACAGGAAACTCTTTGTCCAGGCCTCCTCTGCCGGGTTTCGGTCAGCAGCAGGAGGTCAGACCCGTGTCTGTGGCAGGGGCATCCATTTTGTGGATCTGAGGCTCATTTTAAATCAACCGCGTTTCAGTAAAGTAACATGTCTTCTCCCTCTAGAAGGGTGGAATGCTATCCCCGTCGCCAGAACTGGCGAGGGGATAGTATTCCAATTCGTATGACACCTTACACGACATGTTTTGATAAAGCCAAACCAAAGTTGCTATATAACCGCGAGGATTATAATGCGCTTAAGAGTATATGGTATGGCATTATCCCGGATCAGCTTAGGGAGTTGTTCCCGACAGCTGCAGACAGGCTCAGCTCATGCCAGAGCACCATCTCACATAAAACCACGCACTCTGCCTCCAGGATTGATGAGGCCTTCCATAGGAGTGGCTTACAGGCTATATATGTGTCCAGATATAGGTTTAGATATAGGTATACTATATCTAAGCAAGGGGTGATTACACCCACTTGCCCCAGCTGAGTGTTCAGCCAGTTGTGTCAATTTAAGAACCAGCCAGGGGTGGCAAAAGCTATGCTTCAGCCCCTGGTAGGCCTTGGTGGCACCTATGCCCTGGGCACCTATAGTGCATGGTACAGGGGCTGACAAGGAGTCCATTTCCAATTGTGGTATGTACCTATAGCACATGTATTATGAATTTAGAGAGAGAACAGCAGGCTGGGGGTCTGATTAGCAGGCCCACAGCCTCAGTAAGTCGAAAACCAGTGAAGCAAAAAGCAAAAATTGGGGTGACCATAGGATAGCAGACCCTACTCTCCTACACCAAGCCATGTCTTTCCCAGACCGGAATCAAGCATCCAAGGACCGGTTTCTGGCTATCAGCCTTCATCAGCCTGGATAGCTTGACTCCAGTGGTGTGGAGAGCCTGGGACTCACGTCTGAGTATACCCAGCACACTCGGGGTGAAAATTGCAAAAAACACAGTTGATGGACAGAATGTAGAACAATGTCATACATTCACCCCAGTACAAGGATCTGGGCCTAAATCCATCGTTTTTTTGCACTCCACACCACCCTGGGTTAGACACTGGCTATATGCAAATCAGCTCTGACCCTGTGCCTCATGGGAACAGTCCAGTCCGAACTACCAAGCCATGTCTTTCCCAGACCGGAATCAAGCATCCAAGGAACGGTTTCTGGCTATCAGCCTGGATAGCTTGACTCCAGTGGTGTAGAGAGCCTGGGACTCACGTCTGAGTATACCCAGCACACTCGGGGTGAAAATTGCAAAAAACACAGTTGATGGACAGAATGTAGAACAATGTCATACATTCACCCCAGTACAAGGATCTGGGCCTAAATCCATCGTTTCTTTGCACTCCACACCACCCTGGGTTAGACACTGGCTATATGCAAATCAGCTCTGACCCTGTGCCTCATGGGAACAGTCCAGTCCGAACTACCAAGCCATGTCTTTCCCAGACCGGAATCAAGCATCCAAGGAACGGTTTCTGGCTATCAGCCATCATCAGCCTGGATAGCTTGACTCCAGTGGTGTGGAGAGCCTGTACTCACGTCTGAGTATACCCAGCACACTCAGGGTGAAAATTGCAAAAAACACAGTTGATGGACAGAATGTAGAACTATGTCATACATTCACCCCAGTACAAGGATCTGGGCCTGAATCCATCGTTTTTTTGCACTCCACACCACCCTGGGTTAGACACTGGCTATATGCAAATCAGCTCTGACCCTGTGCCTCATGGGAACAGTCCAGTCCGAACTACCAAGCCATGTCTTTCCCAGACCGGAATCAAGCATCCAAGGACCGGTTTCTGGCTATCAGCCTTCATCAGCCTGGATAGCTTG
Source organism: Lissotriton vulgaris (assembly GCF_964263255.1). Lineage (NCBI taxonomy): Eukaryota > Metazoa > Chordata > Amphibia > Caudata > Salamandridae > Lissotriton > Lissotriton vulgaris. The sequence continues at coordinate 124,679 of NW_028249505.1, read as the reverse complement.
ACTCCAGTGGTGTAGAGAGCCTGGGACTCACGTCTGAGTATACCCAGCACACTCGGGGTGAAAATTGCAAAAAACACAGTTGATGGACAGAATGTAGAACAATGTCATACATTCACCCCAGTACAAGGATCTGGGCCTAAATCCATCATTTTTTTGCACTCCACACCACCCTGGGTTAGACACTGGCTATATGCAAATCAGCTCTGATCCTGTGCCTCATGGGAAAAGTCCAGTCCGAACTACCAAGCCATGTCTTTCCCAGACCGGAGTCAAACATCCAAGGACCGGTTTCTGACTATCAGCCTTCATCAGCCTGGATAGCTTGACTCCAGTGGTGTGGAGAGCCTGGGACTCACGTCTGAGTATACCCAGCACACTCGGGGTGAAAATTGCAAAAAACACAGTTGATGGACAGAATGTAGAACAATGTCATACATTCACCCCAGTACAAGGATCTGGGCCTAAATCCATCATTTTTTTGCACTCCACACCAACCTGGGTTAGACACTGGCTATATGCAAATCAGCTCTGACCCTGTGCCTCATGGGAACAGTCCAGTCCGAACTACCAAGCCATGTCTTTCCCAGACCGGAATCAAGCATCCAAGGACCGGTTTCTGACTATCAGCCTTCATCAGCCTGGATAGCTTGACTCCAGTGGTGTGGAGAGCCTGGGACTCACGTCTGAGTATACCCAGCACACTCGGGGTGAAAATTGCAAAAAACACAGTTGATGGACAGAATGTAGAACAATGTCATACATTCACCCCAGTACAAGGATCTGGGCCTAAATCCATCTTTTTTTTGCACTCCACACCACCATGGGTTAGACACTGGCTATATGCAAATCAGCTCTAACCCTGTGCCTCATGGGAACAGTACAGTCCGAAATACCAAGCCATGTCTTTCCCAGACCGGAATCAAGCATCCAAGGACCGGTTTCTGGCTATCAGCCTTCATCAGCCTGGATAGCTTGACTCCAGTGGTGTGGAGAGCCTGGGACTCACGTCTGAGTATACCCAGCACACTCGGGGTGAAAATTGCAAAAAACACAGTTGATGGACAGAATGTAGAACAATGTCATACATTCACCCCAGTACAAGGATCTGGGCCTAAGTCCATCGTTTTTTTGCACTCCACACCACCCTGGGTTAGACACTGGCTATATGCAAATCAGCTCTGACCCTGTGCCTCATGGGAACAGTCGAGTCCGAACTACCAAGCCATGTCTTTCCCAGACCGGAATCAAGCATCCAAGGACCGGTTTCTGGCTATCAGCCTTCATCAGCCTGGATAGCTTGACTCCAGTGGTGTGGAGAGCCTGGGACTCACGTCTGAGTATACCCAGCACACTCGGGGTGAAAATTGCAAAAAACACAGTTGATGGACAGAATGTAGAACAATGTCATACATTCACCCCAGTACAAGGATCTGGGCCTAAATCCATCGTTTTTTTGAACTTTACACCACCCTGGGTTAGACACTGGCTATATGCAAATCAGCTCTGACCCTGTGCCTCATGGGAACAGTCCAGTCCGAACTACCAAGCCATGTCTTTCCCAGACCGGAATCAAGCATCCAAGGACCGGTTTCTGGCTATCAGCCTTCATCAGCCTGGATAGCTTAACTCCAGTGGTGTGGAGAGCCTGGGACTCACGTCTGAGTATACCCAGCACACTCGGGGTGAAAATTGCAAAAAACACAGTTGATGGACAGAATGTAGAACAATGTCATACATTCACCCCAGTACAAGGATCTGGGCCTAAATCCATCATTTATTTGCACTCCACACCACCCTGGGTTAGACACTGGCTATATGCAAATCAGCTCTGACCCTGTGCCTCATGGGAACAGTCCAGTCCGAACTACCAAGCCATGTCTTTCCCAGACCGGAATCAAGCATCCAAGGACCGGTTTCTGGCTATCAGCCTTCATAAGCCTTGATAGCTTGACTCCAGTGGTGTGGAGAGCCTGGGACTCACGTCTGAATATACCTAGCACATTCGGGGTGAAAATTGCAAAAAACACAGTTGATGGACAGAATGTAGAACAATGTCATACATTCACCCCAGTACAAGGATCTGGGCCTAAGTCCATCGTTTTTTTGCACTCCACACCACCCTGGGTTAGACACTGGCTATATGCAAATCAGCTTTGACCCTGTGCCTCATGGGAACAGTCGAGTCCGAACTACCAAGCCATGTCTTTCCCAGACTGGAATCAAGCATCCAAGGACCGGTTTCTGGCTATCAGCCTTCATCAGCCTGGATAGCTTGACTCCAGTGGTGTGGAGAGCCTGGGACTCACGTCTGAGTATACCCAGCACACTCGGGGTGAAAATTGCAAAAAACACAGTTGATGGACAGAATGTAGAACAATGTCATACATTCACCCCAGTACAAGGATCTGGGCCTAAGTCCATCGTTTTTTTGCACTCCACACCACCCTGGGTTAGACACTGGCTATATGCAAATCAGCTCTAACCCTGTGCCTCATGGGAACAGTACAGTCCGAAATACCAAGCCATGTCTTTCCCAGACCGGAATCAAGCATCCAAGGACCGGTTTCTGGCTATCAGCCTTCATCAGCCTGGATAGCTTGACTCCAGTGGTGTGGAGAGCCTGGGACTCACGTCTGAGTATACCCAGCACACTCGGGGTGAAAATTGCAAAAAACACAGTTGATGGACAGAATGTAGAACAATGTCATACATTCACCCCAGTACAAGGATCTGGGCCTAAGTCCATCGTTTTTTTGCACTCCACACCACCCTGGGTTAGACACTGGCTATATGCAAATCAGCTCTGACCCTGTGCCTATAGGAACAGTCGAGTCCGAACTACCAAGCCATGTCTTTCCCAGACCGGAATCAAGCATCCAAGGACCGGTTTCTGGCTATCAGCCTTCATCAGCCTGGATAGCTTGACTCCAGTGGTGTGGAGAGCCTGGGACACACGTCTGAGTATACCCAGCACACTCGGGGTGAAAATTGCAAAAAACACAGTTGATGGACAGAATGTAGAACAATGTCATACATTTACCCCAGTACAAGGATCTGGGCCTAAATCCATCGTTTTTTTACACTCTACACCACCCTGGGTTAGACACTGGCTATATGCAAATCAGCTCTGACCCTGTGCCTCATGGGAACAGTCCAGTCCGAACTACCAAGCCTTGTCTTTCCCAGACCGGAATCAAGCATCCAAGGACCGGTTTCTGGCTATCAGCCTTCATCAGCCTGGATAGCTTGACTCCAGTGGTGTGGAGAACCTGTGACTCACGTCTGAGTATACCCAGCACACTCGGGGTGAAAATTTCAAAAAACACAGTTGATGGACAGAATGTAGAACAATGTCATACATTCACCCCAGTACAAGGATCTGGGCCTAAATCCATCATTTTTTTTTACTCCACACCACCCTGGGTTAGACACTGGCTATATGCAAATCAGCTCTGACCCTGTGCCTCATGGGAACAGTCCAGTCCGAACTACCAAGCCATGTCTTTCCCAGACCGGAATCAAGCATCCAAGGACCGGTTTCTGGCTATCAGCCTTCATCAGCCTGGATAGCTTGACTCCAGTGGTGTGGAGAGCCTGGGACTCACGTCTGAGTATACCCAGCACACTCGGGGTGAAAATTGCAAAAAACACAGTTGATGGACAGAATGTAGAACAATGTCATACATTCACCCCAGTACAAGGATCTGGGCCTAAATCCATCGTTTTTTTGCACTCCACACCACCCTGGGTTAGACACTGGCTATATGCAAATCAGCTCTGACCCTGTGCCTCATGGGAACAGTCCAGTCCGAACTACCAAGCCATGTCTTTCCCAGACCGGAATCAAGCATCCAAGGAACGGTTTCTGGCTATCAGCCTGGATAGCTTGACTCCAGTGGTGTAGAGAGCCTGGGACTCACGTCTGAGTATACCCAGCACACTCGGGGTGAAAATTGCAAAAAACACAGTTGATGGACAGAATGTAGAACAATGTCATACATTCACCCCAGTTCAAGGATCTGGGCCTAAATCCATCGTTTCTTTGCACTCCACACCACCCTGGGTTAGACACTGGCTATATGCAAATCAGCTCTGACCCTGTGCCTCATGGGAACAGTCCAGTCCGAACTACCAAGCCATGTCTTTCCCAGACCGGAATCAAGCATCCAAGGACCGGTTTCTGGCTATCAGCCATCATCAGCCTGGATAGCTTGACTCCAGTGGTGTGGAGAGCCTGTACTCACGTCTGAGTATACCCAGCACACTCAGGGTGAAAATTGCAAACAACACAGTTGATGGACAGAATGTAGAACTATGTCATACATTCACCCCAGTACAAGGATCTGGGCCTGAATCCATCGTTTTTTTGCACTCCACACCACCCTGGGTTAGACACTGGCTATATGCAAATCAGCTCTGACCCTGTGCCTCATGGGAACAGTCCAGTCCGAACTACCAAGCCATGTCTTTCCCAGACCAGAATCAAGCATCCAAGGACCGGTTTCTGGCTATCAGCCTTCATCAGCCTGGATAGCTTGACTCCAGTGGTGTGGAGAGCCTGGGACTCACGTCTGAGTATACCCAGCACACTCGGGTTGAAAATTGCAAAAAACACAGTTGATGGACAGAATGTAGAACAATGTCATACATTCACCCCAGTACAAGGATCTGGGCCTAAATCCATCGTTTTTTTGCACTCCACACCACCCTGGGTTAGACACTGGCTATATGCAAATCAGCTCTGACCCTGTGCCTCATGGGAACAGTCCAGTCCGAACTACCAATCCATGTCTTTCCCAGACCGGAATCAAGCATCCAAGGACCGGTTTCTGGCTATCAGCCTTCATCAGCCTGGATAGCTTGACTCCAGTGGTGTGGAGAGCCTGGGACTCACGTCTGAGTATACCCAGCACACTCGGGTGAAAATTGCAAAAAACACAGTTGATGGACAGAATTTAGAACAATGTCATACATTCACCCCAGTACAAGGATCTGGGCCAAATCCATTGTTTTTTTGCACTCCAAACCACCCTGGGTGAGACGCTGGCTATATGCAAATCAGCTCTGATCCTGTGCCTCATGGGAACAGTCCAGTCCGAACTACCAAGCCATGTCTTTCCCAGACCGGAATCAAGCATCCAAGGACCGGTTTCTGGCTATCAGCCTTCATCAGCCTGGATAGCTTGACTCCAGTGGTGTGGAGAGCCTGGGACTCACGTCTGAGTATACCCAGCACACTCGGGTGAAAATTGCAAAAAACACAGTTGATGGACAGAATTTAGAACAATGTCATACATTCATCCCAGTACAAGGATCTGGGCCAAATCCATAGTTTTTTTGCACTCCAAACCACCCTGGGTGAGACACTGGCTATATGCAAATCAGCTCTGACCCTGTGCCTCATGGGAACAGTCCAGTCCGAACTACCAAGCCATGTCTTTCCCAGATCGGAATCAAGCATCCAAGGACCGGTTTCTGGCTATCAGCCTTCATCAGCCTGGATAGCTTGACTCCAGTGGTGTGGAGAGCCTGGGACTCACGTCTGAGTATACCCAGCACACTCGGGTGAAAATTGCAAAAAACACAGTTGATGGACAGAATGTAGAACAATGTCATACATTCACCCCAGTACAAGGATCTGGGCCAAATCCATCGTTTTTTTGCACTCCACACCACCCTGGGTTAGACACTGGCTATATGCAAATCAGCTCTGACCCTGTGCCTCATGGGAACAGTCCAGTCCGAACTACCAAGCCATGTCTTTCCCAGACCGGAATCAAGCATCCAAGGACCGGTTTCTGGCTATCAGCCTTCATCAGCCTTGATAGCTTGACTCCAGTGGTGTGGAGAGCCTGGGACTCACGTCTGAGTATACCCAGCACACTCGGGGTGAAAATTGCAAAAAACACAGTTGATGGACAGAATGTAGAACAATGTCATACATTCACCCCAGTACAAGGATCTGGGCCTGAATCCATCATTTTTTTGCACTCCACACCACCCTGTGTTAGACACTGGCTATATGCAAATCATGCTCTGACCCTGTGCCTCATGGGAACAGTCCAGTACGAGCTACCAAGCCATGTCCTTCCCAGACCGGAATCAAGCATCCCAGGACCGGTTTCTGGCTATCAGACTTCATCAGCCTGGATAGCTTGATTCCAGTGGTGTGGAGAGCCTGGGACTCACGTCTGAGTATACCCAGCACACTCGGGGTGAAAATTGCAAAAAACACAGTTGATGCACAGAATGTAGAACAATGTCATACATTCACCCCAGTACAAGGATCTGGGCCTAAATCCATCGTTTTTTTGAACTCCACACCATCCTGAGTTAGACACTGGCTATATGCAAATCAGCTCTGACCCTGTGCCTCATGGGAACAGTCCAGTCCGAACTACCAAGCCATGTCTTTCCCAGACCAGAATCAAGCATCCAAGGACCGGTTTCTGGCTATCAGCCTTCATCAGCCTGGATAGCTTGACTCCAGTGGTGTGGAGAGCCTGGGACTCACGTCTGAGTATACCCAGCACACTCGGGGTGAAAATTGCAAAAAACACAGTTGATGGACAGAATGTAGAACAATGTCATACATTCACCCCAGTACAAGGATCTGGGCCTAAGTCCATCGTTTTATTGCACTCCACACCACCCTTGGTTAGACACTGGCTATATGCAAATCAGCTCTGACCCTGTGCCTCATGGGAACAGTCCAGTCCGAACTACCAAGCCATGTCTTTCCCAGACTGGAATCAAGCATCCAAGGACCGGTTTCTGGCTATCAGCCTTCATCAGCCTGGATAGCTTGACTCCAGTGGTGTGGAGAGCCTGGGACTCACGTCTGAGTATACCCAGCAAACTCGGGGTGAAAATTGCAAAAAACACAGTTGATGGACAGAATGTAGAACAATGTCATACATTCACCCCAGTACAAGGATCTGGGCCTAAATCTATCGTTTTTTTGCTCTCCACACTACCCTGGGTTAGACACTGGCTATATGCAAATCAGCTCTGACCCTGTGCCTCATGGGAACAGTCCAGTCCGAAATACAAAGCCATGTCTTTCCCAGACCGAAATCAAGCATTCAATTTGAATTTGAATTTGAATTTAAAAAGACTTATAGAGCGCACGTACACTGAATCAGTTTCATGGCGCTGGTGAAGTCACTGAGTGAGAGCAAGAAGAGAGCTAGGAGCCGAAAGCCTGCTGAAATAGGAACGTTTTTAGTGACCTCCGAAACTCCGTATAGGAAGAGGAGAGTCTTAAAGATAGAGGGAGGTCATTCCAAAAGGTGGGTGCAAGTACAGCAAACTTCTGCCCCCCTGATTGTTTCTTTTTAAAGCGAGGCGTAGTTAGCAAAGCCAGGCTAGAGGAGCGAAGGTCCCTAGGGGGAACATAGGGAAAAATTGCCGAGTTGATAAAAGCAGGGGCTGTGCCCGCTTTTGCTTGGAAAGTCAAACACCCCAGCTTGAACCTGGCCCGTTGTTTTATAGGCAGCCAGTGTAGGCTCCTGAGCAGAGGGGTCGAATGATGAGACCTGGATAAACCAAAGACCAGGCGGGCCGCCTGATTCTGTACCAACTGCAGGTGTTGCAGGGCATAAGCAGGAGCTCCATTATAGATGATATTGCCGTAGTCAATCTTTGACAGGACCATGGCCATTAAGATCAGCTTTAAAGCAGAGGTGGAAAAAAACCTGGCAACTTTCCGAATAACTCGTAGTGTAAAAAAACAGGAAGAAACCACCGAGTTGATATGTGAATGAAGAGTTAATTGATTATTAAGCGTGATCCCAAGTGTTTTAACTGAAAAAGAAGGGAGAGGAGGGGGCCCGAGTGAGGGGGGCCAAAAGGAGGGGGACCAGGGGTTGGCAGCACCGCCCGTCGCCACAAGTTCTGTTTTATCCGGATTGAGTTTTAACTGATTGATGTTCATCCAGTCTCGGATAAATAGCATGACGGACTGGAAGCTGCCGACTCCTGAAGGGGAAGATAGATCAAAGATGAGTTGCAGGTCATCTGCATAGTTATATACAGTGACCTCCATGTTCTGTAAAGCAAACACCAGTGGAAAAATATAAAGATTAAATAATAAGGGGGAAAGAGCAGACCCCTGGGGAACACCACAGTTAACATTACACAAAGGAGCTGAGAAGGTGCCTAGATGAACTGTCTGAGTGCGGTCCATCAGGAAGGACTCGACCCAAGCTAATGCCGATACCCCTATCCCCGCCGCCCTGACACGTGACAAAAGGATGTCATGATCCACAGTGTCAAAGGCGGCGGATAAGTCCAATAGGACCAGGATCTTGGGGGTGTTGACGTTGAGTCCCTCCCTAAGTTGGTCCATGACCGAGATCACCACCTTCTCAGTTGAGTGTCGTGGGCGGAAACCAGCTTGACATGGGGCCAGGTAATTGCTGTCCTCTATAAAGGAGCTCAGCACCTGAGAAACATGCGCCTCAGCCACCTTTCCCAAGTAGGGGAGCAGGGATATGGGACGGTAGTTGACTAAAGAAGAAGGGTCAGCCCCGGGCTTCTTTAGAATGGGGATGATGGTGGCAGATTTGAATGCAGTGAGGACTAGGCCATTGGAGAAAGTGTCATTTAAGACAGTGAGGGCAGGAACAGGACAAGCCAAGAACACCTGGGCCAGAATGCGGGCCGGGCAAGTGTCAGATGGAGACCCTGATTTTACACGCTTAAGGAGCGGAAAGAGGGACTCACTAGTTAGCTCCGGGATATGAATAAGGCACTGGGTTTTCTGTGGTGAAGAGCAGTCTAGTGAAGGGTTTGATGGGAGGGGAATGTGTGCTTTTATTTGTGCAACTTTGTCGATAAAAAACTCATTCAGTGAGTTACACAGTGACTGAGAGGGCATGATCGTAGGTGAAGGCCTGTCTGATAGAGCTAACTCGTGAACAGTTGCAAAAATTTCACGAGGCTGGCATTCTGCTGCCAATATGCGTTGCAAGAAATAATCTTTCTTGGCCTCTTGGATGGCTTTTTTATACTCTGAAAGCAAGGTGGTGTAGTTAGTTTTACTGGCAGGGCAGTATTTCGACCTCCAAGCCCGTTCTGCTTGGCGGACCGTTAATTTAGTTGCTTTCAGAGCAGGGGTAAACCACTTGTTAGCATGGTGATGGTGGTTGATGGTGACTTTCTTCAAAGGGGCCTTTTGATCGCGGAGATGGGTTAGCCAACTATCCAGAGTGGCCAGCTGAGATTGAGGAGATACATTAGTGAGATCAGGGCAGGTGGCAGTTAAAGATTCGCAGAACGCAGGGATGTCAACACGATTCCAGCTCCTAGCCCAAAGGGTTTTGGAACCAAGAGGGGCATTTCGCAAGCGAAGGTCCAAAGAAAATGACAGTAAATGATGGTCGGACCATACGCAAGGAACAATGGACAGATTGGTGGTGGGTAAGTTAAGGGTCCATATTTGATCTAGGATGTGGCCCCTGGACCGGTTTCTGGCTATCAGCCTTCATCAGCCTGGATAGCTTGACTCCAGTGGTGTGGAGAGCCTGGGACTCACGTCTGAGTATACCCAGCAAACTCGGGGTGAAAATTGCAAAAAACACAGTTGATGGACAGAATGTAGAACAATATCATACATTTACCCCAGTACAAGGATCTGGGCCTAAATCCATCGTTTTTTTGCACTCCACACCACCCTGGGTTAGACACTGGCTATATGCAAATCAGCTCTGACCCTGTGCCTCATGGGAACAGTCCAGTCCGAACTACCAAGCCATGTCTTTCCCAGACCGGAATCAAGCATCCAAGGACCGGTTTCTGGCTATCAGCCTTCATCAGCCTGGATAGCTTGACTCCAGTGGCGTGGAGAGCCTGGGACTCACGTCTGAGTATACCCAGCACACTCGGGGGGAAAATGGCAAAAAACACAGTTGATGGACAGAATGTAGAACAATGTCATACATTCACCCCAGTACAAGGATCTGGGCTTAAATCCATCGTTTTTTTGCACTCCACACCACCCTGGGTTAGACACTGGCTATATGCAAATCAGCTCTGACCCTGTGCCTCATGGGAACAGTCCAGTCCGAACTACCAAGCCATGTCTTTCCCAGACCGGAATCAAGTATCCAAGGACCGGTTTCTGGCTATCAGCCTTCATCAGCCTGGATAGCTTGACTCCAGTGGTGTGGAGAGCCTGGGACTCACGTCTGAGTATACCCAGCACACTCGGGGTGAAAATTGCAAAAAACACAGTTGATGGACAGAATGTGGAACAATGTCATACATTCACCCCAGTACAAGGATCTGGGCCTAAATCCATCGTTTTTTTGCACTTCACACCACCCTGGGTTAGTGTAGGAGAGTAGGGTCTGCTATCCTATGGTCACCCCAATTTTTGCTTTTTGCTTCACTGGTTTTCAACTTACTGAGGCTGTGGGCCTGCTAATCAGACCCCCAGCCTGCTGTTCTCTCTCTAAATTTGTAATACATGTGCTATAGGTACATACCACAATTGGAAATGGACTCCTTGTCAGCCCCATGTACCATGCACTATAGGTGCTCAGGGCATAGGTGCCCCCAAGGCCTACCAGGGGGCTGAAGCATAGCTTTTGCCACCTCTGGCTGGTTCTTAAATTGACACAACTGGCTGATCACTCAGCTGGGGCAAGTGGGTGTAATCACCCCTTGCTTAGATATAGTATACCTATATCTAAACCTATATCTGGACACATATAAACCTATGAGTCACTCCTATGGAAGGCCTTATCAATCCTGGAGGCAGAGTGCGTTGTTTAATGTGAGATGGAGCTCTGGCATGAGCTGAGCCTGCTTGCAGCCGTCGGGAACAACTCCCTAAGCTGTTCCGGGATAATGCCATACCATATACTATTAAGTGCCTTATAATCCTCGCGGTTATATAGCAACTTTAGTTTGGCTTTATCAAAACATGTCGTGTAAGGTGTCATACAAATTGGAATACTACCCCCTCGCCAGTTCTGGCGACGGGGGTAGCATTCCACCCCTCTAGAGGGAGAAGACATGTTACTTTACTGAAACACGGTTGATTTTAAAAGAGCCTCAGATCCACAAAATGGATGCCTCTGCCACAGACACGGGTCTGGCCTCCTGCTGCTGACCGAAACTCAGCAGATGGGGGCCTGGACAAAGGTTTCCCGTCGCAGGGCGGTGTTACACCACCCCAGACAGGAGATAGTGGATTGTAGCAGGGAGGTTTGAAAGAAACCAGACACTGCCTGGGGAGCACAAGGCTGCCCCTTGCATAATCCGGCCAAACCGGTTCTGGGGCACACCAGCCCCAGTCCCAGTGCGGCCTGGATCAAGGGAAAGGGGTGTATCCACCCCTTCCTGGGCCCCACCCATAGTAGGGGACCTAGCAGGTAATCCAGCCCACCAGATTTGAATAAGAGTGGGAGCAGTGCCAATGCAACTCAGATTATCCTGATGAAACATAAGAAACGAAACTCTGGACCCTTCGACATCCTACTCAACGTAGAAGACTGAAGAATCTCCCTTGTGGTCAAGGAGTGACCACCCTGTGCAAACAGGCACCATCCAGCACCTCAACCCTTGCTTTGTTGCAGTTCCCGCCGGAACTCGAGCAACAGAGATTGACAAGATCAAGCTTGCCTGCCTTCCTCCAGCCCGATCCACAGTCTCTGCAGAGCTGAGACCCGTGGATGCGACCGGAAGCGTGGGGCACGCCATCTTTAAAAGGCCACGAGATGCTGACCGTGCAGCCCACGAGTGACCCTCGAAGCTGTACACCGGGGTTTGAGAAGCCCCAACCCTGAGCTACTCTTGCACCAAAGCTCACCCCTCCACACTCGACGAGTGCTGCGTTGGGCCCTTCTGCTTGTGTTGGCTCGACTCGTTGGCCCGGTCACTTGCCAGCTGGCTTGTGGCCCCTGTGCCAACGAAAACCTTAAACCGACTTGCTTTTCTGGTTGCTCCAGATTTGCACCCGCTCCTGTGAAAAGGAGCCCCCGCTCTGACCCTCCTGAACAGAGTGAGAAGCAATCTCCCAGTTCCGCGAGGATTGCTTTTGCCAAGTGTTGTTTACTCCAATCTTGAAGCCGACGGCGCTGACGGCGAGAGCCTGCGTGGGACAGATCGTGACCTGCTCCTGGACGTCGCAGATGCCCCAGAGCCCACGTGACAGCGGAGAGAAGCTCCTCGACAACCATCTGATTGCGCCCGACATTGCCTGGTTCCGTCCTAGTTCCACCCTGGTCACTGCTGAGTGACCCAGACTCTGTCCCCTCTGCTTTCAGATACTTCTCGACTCCGATCCACCCTTGGATCCCACCGGACACTTCTGCTTCCCATCGCCTGCAGCATCTTCAGCTCCAAGCACCAAGAGCCTGCGTGTCAAAACCCGACGCCACTTCGACCTTATGCACCCGCTTCCTGTGGGTGAGGTAACATTACAACGCCGGTGTTCCCACACTGGTACACACCTCTAGGGTCTGTGTCTTAAGTTTTGTTCCTCTAGGTTCAGCGGAAGTATCTTTAAACTCTCTTTGTGTAACTTTTACGCACCATTGACATTGCATTGGTGCAAGCCGCACTTTACGTGCTGCACCCGAATCCCGCTGGCTTTTCCCGACTTCAGCATTGCTGGTCCAGACTGCTCCCAGCGATTCCCTAGGCCCTAGGCCTAACCACTGTTCGATATGTATCTCTTATACCACTTTTTTGATATATGGTTTGAGTGGCCACCCACCCTCATCCATAATTGTGCAACTTTGTATGTTATACTGTGCTTTTGATTTAACGCTTGTGCCCCTTTGCTCATAAAGAGTACTGGGGATTAATTTAGAAATAAACACATATATTTTTATAGTATATACTTGTGTGGTGTCCTTTCATTTGATATTACAGGATTGTATGTGGTAAAACAGCTCGCTTAACACGACCTCTTAAGTTAAGCCTTTAGGCTGCTTAGTCCATGCTACCCCTAGGATAGCTTTTCTAACAAGGTTGACTTACAACCAGACACCATAAGGGATTGTTTGGACTGATACAAGGTGGTTCCAGAATTGGAAACATCACATATCAGGCCAACTTCTCACATTGGTGCGCAGCGGTGCGGATTTGAGCTTGCTGTTGTTTTACCATTGCAATCTTTTTATCAAATTGAAAGATTACATCAAGTACCTTATGTACATATAAATCAAAAGCTTAGCATATTAAGTTCTACTGAACTTAGTAGTTGTAGATTAAAGGGATTAGCACACCCTGACTATAACTCACTAGCAAGGTACAGTAGGAAAACACTTAGTGTAGGTAAGTGCACCACTGACACCTCACTAGCAGCCATGTCTGACACAGGAGGAGCTTCAGGCTCTGCCCCTGTGATAGTTGACCCCATCAAGGCAACTTCCAGATATGACAACCTTAGCCACAAAGACTTGGGTGCCTTGTGCACTGCACGAGGGCTAAAGAAGGGCAGAGGCCCTACCATTCTTTCCCTGATAGCCATCCTGGAAAAGGATGACTTAGATAAGGTGGGTCAGGCTCCCTTAGAATCAGGAGAGGGAGTGAACTCCCCTGAGAATGAGATTTCTCCAGAAGAAGAAGAGGAGGAGGAAGAGGAGGAAGAAGGCTCAGAGATAGAGGAGCCTGAGAATCAGGATCAGAGGGTGACCCAGGCACAGGTTGGCAGGCTTAACCAGACCAACTTGGACCTACATGGGAGTGGAGAGGGCCAGCACCTCCCCAGATCCCATAACTTAATTCTCCCAGGCAACAGAAGGAGGAGATCTTCATCAGGAGATTCTCATGTTTCTAGTGTCTCAAGAGAATCTCAAAGTGGAATGACTTCCCCGCCAGAGGAAAGAGCCTAGGGCCAGGATGAGGGCTGTCCAACTCCAGATAGAGAGGGAAGAGATAGCCTTGGCTCAAGCTAAACTTGCTTTAGCAAGAGAACAAAAGTTGTGTGGCTTAGATGCCACTGGTGGCAGCAAAATCCCTGAAGAAAAAGACAGGAGCTATGATACTAGAAACCTGACAAAAATTGTGCCCCCTTACATGGAAGGGGATGACATCCACAAATGGATGACTGCTCTTGAGAGAGCCTGCATGGTACAGTAGGTTCCTCAGGACCAGTGGGCTGCAATTTTATGGTACTCCTTTTCTGAGAAAGGGAGGGATAGGCTCCTCACAGTTAGACCTGAGGATGCCAAAAACTACTCTGTCCTGAAGAGTGCTCTTATTGAAGGGTTTGGCCTAATTACTGAGCAATACAGGTTGTTGTTCAGAGACACCCAAAAAGCACAGACTCAGGACTGGACTGATTTTGTTGATTGTGCCACTAAGGCTTTGGAGGGTTGGCTGCAGGGAAGTAAAGTCTCAGACTATACAGGATTGTACAATCTTATAATGAGAGAGCAGATCCTTAATAACTGTCAGAACCAGCTGTTGCATCAATACCTTATTGACTCTGATCTGACCTCTCCCCAAGAATATGGAAAGAAGGCAGACAAATGGGTCAGAACAAGGATTAAGCAGAAACCCCAGAACCATGGTGACCAGAAGAAAACAGACCAGAACGGTGGGAATCAGAAAGATAAAGAAAATGACCAGAAGTCTTCAGGCCCCCAAACTAGTAATAAGGAGGGTGGTTCCCAAAATGACAAAAAGAAAAAGAAGAATGATGGCCCAAAGAAACCTTGGTGTAATACCTGCAAATCAGTTTCACACTGGGGCAGTGAATGCACTAAGAAAAATCTAGTTCCTGCTACTGCAGTTCCTAAAACAACTACACCCCCTAGTACAGTCAGCAGTGGTAGTACACAACCTAAGGGGATAGTAGGGTTAACCTTGGGTGTTGAGATGGAATCTGGCCTAGTCAGAATCCCTACTCAAGCTGTTCTGCTCTATGATGTGGACTTGGCATTGTCCACTACTGTGAGCCCCAGTAACCTGGGCAAGTATAGGCAGACAGCTTTAATCAATGAGAAACTGGCTCAGGCCTACAGGGACACTTGTGCCAGTGTCACTATGGTGACACCTGACTTTGTGGACCCTGGTCAGATTGTACTAGGTGAAAGTTACCTAGTGACCAATGCAAGCAACTCCACTACTTCACATAGTGTGGCTGTTGTGAACTTCTCCTGGGGAGGGGTCAATGGCTTAAAGAAAGTTGTTGTGAGTGCAGACCTCCCAGTAGACTGTCTGTTAGGCAATGGTCTTGAAAGCTCAGTTTGGTCAGAGGTGGAGTACAGGACTCATGCAGAAATGCTAGGGATTTCAGCTCATGTCCTTGCAGTGACAAGGTCTCAGGCTAAGAAGTGCCTTCCTGAACCAGTGGTGGATCTTTAAACATTAGACCAACCACAACCCAAGAGAAGGAGCAAGAGAGGTTAAGGCTCTGCCTTCCCACTTGCCCCAGGTTGAGGATCAGGTTTCACAGGAAACTGATTCTGCAGTCCAAGAGGAGACTGTCTCTGAGGAGCTTGAACCTGATCAGGTTGAGTTTCTGGGGACAGGGGGACCCTCAAGGGCAGACCTGGGGCAGGCCCAATTAGATTGCCCTTCACTTGAACCCCTCAGACAGCAAGCTGCTGCTGAGGCTGCAGGGAATGCTCAAGGTGCCCATAAAGTTTATTGGGATGATGGACTCCTTTACTCAGAGGCTAGAGACCCCAAGCCTGGTACCACCAGGAGGTTGGTTATACCTTTGAAGTTTAGGGGTTTCCTTCTCACCTTGGCCCATGATATTCCCCTTGCAGGACACTTAGGCCAGAACAAGACTTGGGACAGGCTTGTTCCTCACTTTCACTGGCCTCACATGTCAGAAAATGTCAAGGAGTTTTGTCGCTCCTGTGTTACTTGCCAAGCCAGTGGTAAGTCAGGTGGCACCACAAAGGCCCCCCTGATACCACTACCTGTGGTGGGGGTACCCTTTGAAAGAGTTGGCATAGATATTGTGGGTCCCATGGATCATCAAACAGCATCTGGGCACAGATTTATACTGGTGGTAGTGGATCATGCCACCAGGTACCCAGAGGCAATTCCCCTGAGGACCACCACAGCACCTGTGGTGGCAAAAGCCCTCATTGCAGTTTTCTCAAGAGTGGGCTTTCCAAAGGAGGTTCTTTCAGACAGAGGTACCAACTTTATGTCTGGATACTTAAAAGCAATGTGGAAGGAGTGTGGAGTAAACTACAAGTTTACCACACCATATCACCCACAGTGCAATGGGCTTGTGGAGAGATTCAACAAGACCCTCAAGGGAATGATAAAAGGACTACCAGAGAAGCTTAGGCGGAAATGGGACACCCTTTTACCCTGCTTGCTCTTTGCTTACAGAGAGGTCCCACAGAAGGGGGTTGGCTACAGCCCTTTTGAACTTTTGTTTGGCCACCCTGTGAGGGTTCCACTATGTTTGGTGAAGGAAGGATGGGAGTTACCTCTCAAAAAGCCTAAGCTAGATGTTGTGGACTATGTACTTGGTCTCCGCTCCAGGATGGCTGAATACATGGAGAGAGCATCCAAAAACCTGGAGGCTGCCAAGAATTACAGAAAGCTTGGCATGACCAAAAGGCTGTTCTGGTTGAGTACCAGCCAGGGCAGAAGGTGTGGGTGTTGGACCCAGTGGGCCCAGCAGCACTCCAGGACAAATGGACTGGACCCTACCCTATCATTGAGAAAAAGGGAGAAGTCACCTATGTGGTTGACTTTGGAACCCCTAGGAGCCCCCACAGGGTGCTCCATGTAAATTGTTTGAAAGCATTTGTTGACAGGGAGGACATGAGTCTCCTCATGGCCACAGATGGGGATCAGGAGGAAGAGAGTGACCATCTCCCAGACCTGCTTTCCCAGAACCCTGATGATGGTTCAGTTGATGGAGTAGCCTTGGCAGGCAGCCTCACTGAGCAGCAACAGGTGGACTGCAGACAGGTGTTGCAGGCCCACAGGCATATGTTTTCACTCACACCCAGTCAAACTAACTGGTGCACCCATGAGGTGGACACTGGTGACAGTCTGCCTGTGAAGAATAAGATCTACAGGCAACCTGACCATGTCAGGGATTGTATAAAGGCTGAGGTGCAAAAGATGTTGGAGCTTGGAGTGATTGAGCCATCAGAGAGCCCATGGGCTAGCCCAGTGGTCCTTGTGCCAAAACCTCATACCCAAGATGGAAAGAGAGAAATGAGGTTTTGTGTGGACTACAGAGGTCTCAATGCTGTCACTAGGACAGATGCACATCCCATTCCAAGAGCAGATGAGCTCATTGATAAATTGGCTTCTGCCAAGTTTCTGAGCACATTTGATTTGACAGCTGGCTACTGGCAGATCAGACTAGCTGAAGCGTCAAAAGCCAAAACAGCATTCTCTACCCCTAGTGGACATTATCAGTTTGTGGTAATGCCCTTTGGTTTGAAGAATGCACCTGCCACCTTCCAAAGGTTGGTGAATCAAGTCCTTGCTGGGTTGGATGACTTTTGTGCAGCATATCTAGATGATATTGCTGTCTTCAGCTCCACCTGGGAGGATCACCTGATCCACCTGAAGAAGGTTCTGGAGGCCCTGCAAAAGGCAGGCCTGACTATCAAGGCTACCAAGTGCCAGTTAGGGCAGAGCAAGGTTGTGTACTTGGGCCACCTAGTAGGTGGGGGTCAAGTTCAACCACTGGAGAGCAAGATCCAGACCATACAGGACTGGGCTCCTCCAACTACCCAGACACAAGTCAGAGCCTTCTTGGGCCTGATTGGGTATTACAGAAAATTTGTAAAGAACTATGGGTCCATTGTGACACCATTGAATGACTTGACATCCAAGAAGATGCCCAAAAAGGTTCAGTGGACAGTTAGCTGTCAAAAGGCATTTGATGACCTGAAGAAGGCCATGTGCTCTGCACCTATCCTGAAGAGTCCTGACTACTCCAAATAGTTCATTGTACAGACAGATGCTTCTGAGTTGGGGGTGGGAGCTGTGCTTTCACAACTTAATCAAGATGGTCAAGACCAGCCCATTGCTTTTATTAGCAGAAGGCTGACCCCCCAGGGAGAAACGTTGGTCAGCTATTGAGAGGGAGGCCTTTGCTGTGGTTTGGGCCCTGAAGAAGTTGAGGCCATACTTGTTTGGTACTCACTTCCTAATTCAGACAAACCATAAGCCCCTCTTGTGGCTAAATTAGATGAAGGGTGAAAATCCCAAACTGCTCATGTGGTCCATTTCCCTACAGGGGATGGACTTTACAGTGGAGCACCGCCCAGGGACTGACCATGGTAATGCAGATGGTCTCTCCAGGTACTTCCACTTAGAACATGAAGACTTATCTGGTCAAGGTTAAGTTTAATGTCCCTGCGTTTGGGGGGGGGGGCGTTGTGTAGGAGAGTACGGTCTGCTATCCTATGGTCACCCCAATTCTTGCTTTTTGCTTCACTGGTTTTCGACTTACTGAGGCTGTAGGCCTGCTAATCAGACCCCCAGCCTGCTGTTCTCTCTCTAAATTTGTAATACATGTGCTATAGGTACATACCACAATTGGAAATGGACTCCTTGTCAGCCCCTGTACCATGCACTATAGGTGCTCAGGGCATAGGTGCCACCAAGGCCTACCAGGGGCTGAAGCATAGCTTTTGCCACCCCTGGCTGGTTCTTAAATTGACACAACTGGCTGATCACTCAGCTGGGGCAAGTGGGTGTAATCACCCCTTGCTTAGATATAGTATACCTATATCTAAACCTATATCTGGACACATATAAACCTGTGAGTCACTCCTATGGAAGGCCCTATCAATCCTGGAGGCAGAGTGCGTGGTTTAATGTGAGATGGAGCTCTGGCATGAGCTGAGCCTGCCTGCAGCTGTCGGGAACAACTCCCTAAGCTGTTCCGGGATAATGCCATACCATATACTATTAAGTGCCTTATAATCCTCGCGGTTATATAGCAACTTTGGTTTGGTTTTATCAAAACATGTCGTGTAAGGTGTCATACGAATTGGAATACTACCCCCTCACCAGTTCTGGCGACAGGGGTAGCATTCCACCCCTCTAGAGGGAGAAGACATGTTACTTTACTGAAACGCGGTTGATTTTAAAAGAGCCTCAGATCCACAAAATGGATGCCTTTGCCACAGACACGGGTCTGGCCTCCTGCTGCTGACCGAAACTCAGCAGATGGGGCCTGGACAAAGGGTTTCCTGTCGCAGGGCGGTGTTACACCACCCCAGACAGGAGATAGTGGATTGTAGCAGGGAGGTTTGAAAGAAACCAGACACTGCCTGGGGAGCACAAGGCTGCCCCTTGCATAATCCGGCCAAACCGGTTCTGGGGCACACCAGCCCCAGTCCCAGCGTGGCCTGGATCATCAAAGGAAAGGGGTGTATCCACCCCCTTCCTGGGTCCCACCCATAGGAGGGGACCTAGCAGGTAATCCAGCCCACCAGATTCGAATAAGAGTGGGAGCAGTGCCAATGCAACTCAGATTATCCTGAAGAAACATAAGAAACGAAACTCTGGACCCTTCGACATCCTACTCAACGTAGAAGACTGAAGAATCTTCCTTGTGGTCAAGGAGTGACCACCCTGTGCGAACAGGCACCATCCAGCACCTTGACCCTTGCTTTGTTGCAGATCCCGCCGGAACTTGAGCAACAGAGATTGACGAGATCAAGCTTGCCTGCCTTCCTCCAGCCCGATCCACAGTCCCTGCAGAGCTGAGACCCGTGGAGGCAACCGGAAGCGTGGGGCATGCCATCTTGAAAAGAACACGAGACGCTGACCGTGCAGCCCACAAGTGACCCTCGAAGCTGTACACCGGGGTTTGAGAAGGGCCAACCCTGAGCTACTCTTGCACCGAAGCTCACCCCTCCACACTCGACGAGTGCTGCGTGGGGCCCTTCTGCTTGTGTTGGCTCGACGCGTTGGCCTGGTCACTTGCCAGCTGGCGTGTGGCCCCTGTGCCGACGAAAACCTTAAACCGACTTGCTTTTCTGGTTGCTCCAGATTTGCACCAGCTCCTGTGAAAAGGAGCCCCCGCTCTGACCCTCCTGGTCCGAGTGAGAAGCAATCTCCCAGTTCGCGTGGATTGCTTTTGCCAAGAGTTGTTTGCTCCAATCTTGAAGCCGACTGCGCTGACGGCGAGAGCCTGCGTGGGACAGATCGTGACCTGCTCCTGGACATCGCAGATGCCCCAGAGCCCACGTGACAGTGGAGAGAAGCTCCTCGACAACCATCTGATTGCGCCCGACATTGCCTGGTTCCGTCCTGGTTCCACCCTGGTCACTGCTGAGTGACCCAGACTCTGTCCCCTCTGCTTTCAGATACTTCTCGACTCCGATCCACCCTTGGATCCCACCGGACACTTCTGCTTCCCATCGCCTGCAGCATCTTCAGCTCCAAGCACCAAGAGCCTGCGTGTCAAAACCCGACGCCACTACGACCCTATGCACCCGCTTCCTGTGGGTGAGGTAACATTACAACGCCGGTATTCCCACACTGGTACACACCTCTAGGGTCTGTGTCTTAAGTTTTGTTCCTCTAGGTTCAGCGGAAGTATCTTTAAACTCTCTTTGTGTAACTTTTACGCACCATTGACATTGCATTGGTGCAAGCCGCACTTTACATGCTGCACCCGAATCCCGCGGGCTTTTCCCGACTTCAGCATTGCTAGTCCAGACTGCTCCCAGCGATTCCCTAGGACCTAGGCCTAACCACTGTTCGATTGGTATCTCTTATACCACTTTTTTGATATATGGTTTGAGTGGCCACCCGCCCTCATCCATAATTGTGCAACTTTGTATGTTATACTGTGCTTTTGATTTAACGCTTGTGCCCCTTTGCTCATAAAGAGTACTGGGGATTAATTTAGAAATAAACACATATATTTTTATAATATATACTTGTGTGGTGTCCTTTCATTTAATATTACAGGATTGTATGTGGTAAAACAGCTCGCTTAACACGACCTCTTAAGTTAAGCCTTTAGGCTGCTTAGTCCATGCTACCCCTAGGATAGCTTGTCTAACAAGGTTGACTTAGCACCAGACACCATAAGGGATTGTTTGGACTGATACAAGGTGGTTCCAGAATTGGAAACATCACATATCAGGCCAACTTCTTACAGTTAGACACTGGCTATATGCAAATTAGCTCTGACCCTGTGCCTCATGGGAACAGTCCAGTCCGAACTACCAAGCCATGTCTTTCCCAGACCGGAATCAAGCATCCAAGGACCAGTTTCTGGCTATCAGCCTGGATAGCGTGACTCCAGTGGTGTGGAGAGCCTGGGACTCACGTCTGAGTATACCCAGCACACTCGGGGTGAAAATTGCAAAAAACACAGTTGATGGACAGAATGTAGAACAATGTCATACATTCACCCCAGTACAAGGATCTGGGCCTAAATCCATTGTTTTTTTGCACTCCACACCACCCTGGGTTAGACACTGGCTATATGCAAATCAGCTCTGACCCTGTGCCTCATGGGAACAGTCCAGTCCGAACTACCAAGCCATGTCTTTCCCAGACCGGAATCAAGCATCCAAGGACCGGTTTCTGGCTATCAGCCTTCATCAGCCTGGATTGCTTGACTTCAGTGGTGTGGAGAGCCTGGGACTCACGTCTGAGTATACCCAGCACACTTGGGTGAAAATTGCAAAAAACACAGTTGATGGACAGAATGTAGAACAATGTCATACATTCACCCCAGTACAAGGATCTGGGCCTAAATCCATCATTTTTTTGCACTCCACACCACCCTGGGTTAGACACTGGCTATATGCAAATCAGCTCTGACCCTGTGCCTCATGGGAACAGTCCAGTCCGAACTACCAAGCCATGTCTTTCCCAGACCGGAATCAAGCATCCAAGGAGCGGTTTCTGGCTATCACCCTTAATCAGCCTGGATAGCTTGACTCCAGTGGTGTGGAGAGCCTGGGACTCACGTCTGAGTATACCCAGCACACTCGGGATGAAGATTGCAAAAAACACAGTTGATGGACAGAATGTAGAACAATGTCATACATTCACCCCAGTACAAGGATCTGGGCCTAAATCCATCATTTTTTTGCACTCCACACCACCCTGGGTTAGACACTGGCTATATGCAAATCAGCTCTGACCCTGTGCCTCATGGGAACAGTCCAGTCCGAACTACCAAGCCATGTCTTTCCCAGACCGGAATCAAGCATCCAAGGACCGGTTTCTGGCTATCAGCCTTCATCAGCCTGGATAGCTTGACTCCAGTGGTGTAGAGAGCCTGGGACTCGCGTCTGAGTATACCCAGCACACTCGGGGTGAAAATTGCAAAAAACACAGTTGATGGACAGAATGTAGAACAATGTCATACATTCACCCCAGTACAAGGATCTGGGCCTAAATTCATCATTTTTTTGCACTCCACACCACCCTGGGTTAGACACTGGCTATATGCAAATCAGCTCTGATCCTGTGCCTCATGGGAAAAGTCCAGTCCGAACTACCAAGCCATGTCTTTCCCAGACCGGAATCAAGCATCCAAGGACCGGTTTCTGGCTATCAGCCTTAATCAGCCTGGATAGCTTGACTCCAGTGGTGTGGAGAGCCTGGGACTCACGTCTGAGTATACCCAGCACACTCGGGGTGAAAATTGCAAAAAACACAGTTGATGGACAGAATGGAGAACAATGTCATACATTCACCCCAGTACAAGGATCTGGGCCTAAATCCATCGTTTTTTTGCACTCCACACCACCCTGGGTTAGACACTGGCTATATGCAAATCAGCTCTGACCCTGTGCCTCATGGGAACAGTCCAGTCTGACTTACCAAGCCATGTCTTTCCCAGACCGGAATCAAGCATCCAAGGACCGGTTTCTGGCTAGCAGCCTTCATCAGCCTGGATAGCTTGACTCCAGTGGTGTGGAGAGCCTGGGACTCACGTCTGAGTATACCAGCACACTCGGGGTGAAAATTGCAAAAAACACAGTTGATGGACAAAATGTAGAACAATGTCATACATTCACCCCAGTACAAGGATCTGGGCCTAAATCCATAGTTTTTTTTGCACTCCACACCACCCTGGGTTAGACACTGGCTATATGCAAATCAGCTCTGACCCTGTGCCTCATGGGAACAGTCCGAACTACCAAGCCATGTCTTTCCCAGACCGGAATCAATCATCCAAGGACCGGTTTCTGGCTATCAGCCTTCATCAGCCTGGATAGCTTGACTCCAGCGGTGTGGAGAGCCTGGGACTCACGTCTGAGTATACCCAGCACACTCGGGGTGAAAATTGCAAAAAACACAGTTGATGGACAGAATGTAGAACAATGTCATACATTCACCCCAGTACAAGGATCTGGGCCTAAATCCATCGTTTTTTTGCACTCCAACGTGACGTTAACTGGGACGTGAGTCCCAGGCTCTCCACACCACAGGAGTCAAGACATGGCTTGGTAGTTCGGACTGGACTGTTCCCATGAGGCACAGGGTCAGAGCTTATTTGCATATAGCCAGTGTCTAAACCAGGGTGGTGTGGAGTGCAAAAAAACCGATGGATTTAGGCCCAGATCTTTGTACTGGGGTGAATGTAAGACATTGTTCTGCATTCTGTCCATCAACTGTGTTTTTTTCATCCAGGATTGATAAGGCTTGCCATAGGAGTGACTTATAGAAGTATATGTGTCCATTTTAGGTTTAGATATAGGTATATTATATCTAAAGCAAAGGGTGATTACACCACCTTGCCCCAGCTGATTGATCAGCCAGTTGTGTCAGATTTGGATGGCCAGCCAGGGGTGGCATAATACATGCTGCAGCCCCTGGTAGGCCTTGGGTTCACTTATGCCCTGGGTACCTATGGTACACTGTACAAGGCCTTACAAGAGTGACCCAATTGGTAAATGCACCTAAAGTACATGGATGTCAATTTAGAGTGAGAACAGCTAGGCTGTGGGTCTGATTAGCAGGCCCACAGTCGGGGAAAGTCGTAAACCAGTGAAGCAAAAACCAAAAATCTGGGGTGACCATAGGATTGCAGACCCTACTCTCCTACATCCTCCCTAAAGAAAAGGATTGCCATCGGGCAATGGATGATGTGTCCTTGTCCAGGGAAAACGGTTACCACCTGAAATGGTCACAGGCCCAAAACTTAAACCTGGTCTCCGAAATTTTAACCCAAATCTAGACAGAAATTCTATCATGCTTGGAAGACAATACATCTCCCACAGTCTTGGTATTCCAGTTTACAGCCCTCCTGAGGAAACTGAAAGAAGTACTTACTCGTACAAAGGTAACAAATGCTACCCCAACGGCCCGCTGGTTTGACTCTGCATGCTCTCAAGCAAAAAAGCCCTTGTAAACGCCTTAAAAACACACCGTAGAGATTCAATAAAGATACAAGCCTTGTAAATAGATTACAAGCAAGCAAGAATGAAAAGAGAGATAGATTTAAGGGAGCAGGCGTGGGAGGACTTTGAACTCGCAGCAATCTCTGGAAGTAGTAGGGATTTTGGGAAAATCGTGAACGCTCCCTATTTTAAAGATTTTAATGATCCCTCCTTAGATTCACATGTGGATGAGGATGCATTGGTGGGACATTTTCAAAAGATTTTTGGTCTCACACCCACCCTAACTTCCTCACCTTCATGTTCAGTGGCTGCATCTCTGGGCAGGCTAACTTTCTCAACAGAAGAAGTTAGAAAGGGGCTGGAATCATGTCCCACTGGAAAGGCACCGGGGCCCGACAGTATACCAATTGATCTCTTCCAGGAGAATTATGATATATGGGTCCCTTTTCTGACAAATGTTTTTAATTCCATCCAGACTGAGGGCCCACCCCCATCCTGGAATCAGAGTGTAATAGTGCCAATATACAAGAAGGGTGACAGGGGTTCCTCAATGAAGTATCGCCCAATTTCTCTCCTTGACACTACCGCCAAACTCATGGGACGGTTCCTATTAGCTAGACTGCAGGAGTGGGCTGAAAATCATAGTATTTTTATGAAGGCCCAATACGGTTTTCGGAAGGGCATGAAGACGGTGGATCATTGCCTAAACCTATCTCTATCTATAGGAAAATACACCAAGGCAAAAGTCAGGAAAATCTATATGGCCTTTATGGACCTGACCGTAGCCTTTGATTGCGTATCGCATCAAAGGCTATGACCTATGATGGTGGGGATGGGCATTGATCCACTGATAATAAGTTTTATCCGTCAACTGTATGCCAACGCCACTGCTTGTGTCTGGTATGGCAGGAATGGGGAGTGCACATGTTCCTTTAGGATAGAAAAGGGAGTGACGCAGGGGTGTGTACTCGCGCTGTTTCTTTTTTCTATTTACAAAAATGGGGTGGAAGCTGCCCTTTCTGCCACACCTCGGGACATCCCCTAATTCGATCAGTGCTCCCATCCCATATTGGCGTATGCCGACGATGCTGTACTAATGGCTAGAATGGGGATAGCCTTCCAATTACTAATTACAGCCTACACAACATTCTTGGCCTCCCTAGAGTTAAAAGTGAATGAAGCAAAGTCTTTCATAATAGTTGCAGGAGCACCCAGAGGAGAGAAACACCCCAACTTCAACTTGGCGTCAAAGAAGATTGAGGTGGTTGACTGCTTTTCATACCTTGGAGTCCTCTTCGACAAAAATCTCTCTTGGACTAACTTGGTGGCAGCAAGAGCCCAGAGTATGGAAAGGAGTCTCCAAGGTATTAAAACCTTTGCAATGAAGCTAGGGGGGAGTCCCCTGGATCCGGTAACAAGGATATATTCCGCAAAAACTAAAGCTGCTGTAACATATGGGGCTGGAGTCTGGGGGATGACCAATGTTGAGCATCTTCAGCATTTGGAGACTCCTTTTTTAAAAATCGGGTAGCTTTACCTCAATCAGCCTCCAATTATATTCTGCATTTGGAATTGGGGCTACCATATCTGAGTGACTGTATTAAACTGGCACCGTTATTACTGTGGCTCTCGATCTGGCGGAAGTCCATTGTAGATCTGACTCAGTGTATCATTCAGGTTTGTTGTAAATTGGAATATTACAAAAATATCAGTTGGTTAAATTATGTGGAGACTCATTTGATTGCACTAGGGCTAGGTGAATTATTCCGGGACCCCGAAACGTGTAGAAAGATCACTAAAAAAAGGTTAATCGACCTGTTTTTGCGAAGAGAGAAAGCGGTTCGAAGGGAAAAAATTGCATCCCAAAATCCTCTATTGCTTATGATCTAGTTCCATCTAGATTAGAGGAGGGTTATCTGAAAGAGATACGTTAGTGATAGATTCCTTACCTTAGAATATCCCCAGGCGTCAGACTGGATCCGGAAATGTTTGCGTAGCAATACCCCTGCACGTTGGTATGCGTCGTCTGCGGCTCCGCGTCCGACGTCGGCGTCGTTAGCGCCAGAATGACGTCGTCGGAGTACTTAGACGCTGCCCATGCGCGCTGACGTCAGTTCTTCTTTTTTCCGCGCCAGCTAGCGCAGATCCGGAGAAGCTCTACCCTTAGTCATTTTTTGACTGAAGTTTTTGATCTTTTTGATCATTCTCTTTCTTCGAGTCTTCGACTCTATCGGTGCCGGTAGGGATGCCCGGGTTCAAGCCCTGCTGGAAGTGCGACTGACTGATGTCGGTCATGGACCCCCATCGCCGGTGCCTGAAGTGCTTAGGCCTCGATCACGACGACCGCACCTGTTCCGACTGCCGGGACCTGACGTCGAAGGCTAGGCAGGAGCGGTTCCGCAAGTGGCTCGAGCTCCGGCAGTCGGCCCGTGCCACTCCAGGTCCCGGTCCTGGTCCCACGGGAGGTCGAGGGACAGGTCGCGGGGTCGGAGTCATCGCAGCTCCGGGAGTGGACACCGGTCGTCAGGCTCCAAGTCCTCAGGTAGGAGGCATGAGAGGTCAGAGACGTCATCGTTCGTCCGACCCACCCCGACGCTCGCACAATGTGGCCTTTGGAGATTTTTATTTCCACGAGGAGGCCCCGTCTACTAATCCTGTTTTACAGGAAACGGGTGACGAGGAGGATTGGGAGGAGTCTGAGGACCCTCTGGCACTGGAGTGCCAGTCTCAACAGGACTGGACATATGAGCTTGGGGAGGCCAGTGGTATTGACACATCGCCAGACACTGGACTTGTCTCCCCTCCGACTGTGGCTTCGGAGGAGGGGTCTACATATAGTGTAGTGTTGACGAAGGCAGCCAAGGCCTTACACCTTGAGCTCCCCGTCGCGGCTGTAGGAAGGTGGATATCTGACTATGGTTGCCCCCAACTTTTTGCCTGGTGTTTTGCTGGTTTTTCGACTTAGTTGACCTGGGACCCTGCTATTCAGGACCCCAGGCCCACTGCTCTCTCTGCAAAATGGATTCCATGTGTAGGAGAGTAGGGTCTGCAATCCTATGATCACCCAGATTTTTTGCTTTTGTTTCACTGGTTTACGACTTTCTCTGGCTGTGGGCCTGCCAATCAGACCCACAGCCTGGCTGTTCTCTCTCTAAATTACAACATGTACCCTAGGTGCATTTACCAATTGGTACTGGGCCACCTTATCAGACCCTGTAACTCAGGGCATAGGTGTACCCAGGGCCTACCAGGGGCTGAAGCATGTATTATGCCACCCCTGGCTGGCCTCCTAAATTTGACACAACTGGCTGCATGACAGCTGGGGCAAAGTCGTGTAATCACCCTTTGCTGTAGATATAGTATACCTATATCTAACCCTAAAATGGACACACAGATTCCTATCAGTCACTCCTATGGCAGGCCTTAACAATCCTGAAGGCAGAGTGCTTGGAATCGTGTGAGATGGTGCTCTGGCATGAGCTGAGCCTGTCTGCAGCTTGCGGAATCAAGTCCTAATAGCTGTTCCATGATATCGCATACCATATACTCTTAAGTGCATTATAATCCTCGCGGTTAAATGCTATCTTTGGTATTGCTTTATCAAAACATGTCGAGTAAGGTGTCATACGAATTGGAATACTAACCCCTCGCCAATTCTGGCGACGGGGTTAGCATTCCACCCTTCTAGAGGGACACGACATGTATGTAACTGTGAACCCCGGTTAAAGTTAAACGAAGCCTCAGCTCCACAAAATGGATGCTGCCACCACAGACACGAGTCTGACCCCCTGCAGCTGGGAGTCCTTCCAGCGAGGGGAGCCTGGACAAAGGGTTTCCTGTCAGGGGCGGTGCTAGCACCGTGCCAGACATGGTTTTGTGTATCCTGGGTAGGCAGGGCTTTACAGGAAGGTGACTGCTGAGTGGCACCCCGGTGCTCACTACGCATAGGCCGGTCAGAACCAGTTCCAGGGGCACACCAGCCCCTGGCCTGGGGAAAGTCCGGCATGGCAGAGGGGTGTAACCACCCCCCTCCTAGTCCCACCCATAGGCAGGACCTAGTCACCGGGTCAGCCCCCTTTTTTAGTATAAAGATAGGAGCGGGCCCCCTGTTCAAATTAGATCATCTTTGGAATCAAGACACGACTTTCTGCGAAAGACCTCAAGATTTCCTTTTTCAAGATTCTCCCTTGTGGCTAAGGAGTAGTCACCCTGCATCAAGCGGGCACCATCCTAAGAACACTGCGGTCTGCTGCAAGTCCTTCTTCACGAATCCGACGACCCAGCTCGACAAGACCCGGCTTCCCTGGCACCTCTGACCTCTACTCACCTCTACAGCAAAGCTGAGAACTGTGAGTGCGACGAGACCTCGAGGGACCGACGATCGCCAAGACTGCACGACTTCTTTGCAACAAGCCCACCGTGTGCTCCACTGGTGAGTGCTTTGGGGTCCGAGAAGCCCCAACCCTGAGCAGCTCCAGCACCGAAGATCAGCCCTCCAGCATCTCCACGATCTGTGTGGGGCCCTTCTGCTTTTGCGTGCTCATCGCGCTGTGTGGCTACTAGCCGGCTGGCTTGTGGCCTTCTTCACGACGCCCGACGACATCACTGCTGCTGGTCTGGTTGCTCCAGACTGGCCCTTGCTTCCTTCTTCAAGAGAGGCACCCCGGACCCTCCTGGTCCACTCCAGACGCCATTTTGAGTCCACCGCGTGGGCTTGAATTTGCCAAGGCTTTGTTGCCCAATCCTGGGTCCAGCGACGCCGACAGCTTCATCCATCGTGGGACAGCTCGCTCCTCCATCCTGGTCGCCGACAACGCCTCCTGGTCCGTGAGATCTGCGAGCACAGCGTCACCCACTCACCTAGTCGAGGTGACTACCATCCGGTGCCCTCCTGGTGCCACCCGACTACTGGCTAGTAGTCTCGAACTTGGTCCCCTCTGCTTTCAGGTGTCATCTTCCTTCGATCCAGGCTTGGATCCATCGAACTTTCTTCACTGGTCGCCTGCCAGCAACTTCTTTCTTCCAGGCTCCTGGTCCGTCTACGAGGATTCCCGACGTCTTTTGAGACCTATGCAGCTGCAGCCCCTGGGCTAGGTAACTTCGGCATTTCGGTGCCCCAGCATAGCCTCACTATCCAAGGGTCAGAATCCACTTTCGTTTTCCTCCTACCAGGTCGGGTTCGCCCGAGAACACTAACTTTGTCATTACTAGCTACCATAGACTTTGTCCCGCATCACGCGTGAGAGTGCACACTCTGCACCCGAGTCCCCTGGGTCTCCTAGAAGTAATCTGAAGATTCTATAGCCAAGATCTAGCGATTCCAAAGCCTATTAGTACTGTACTTACCTGCTAGTAATTTCGCATTCCACTTTCAGAGTATATGGTTTTCCGTGCCCCTCGGGCATTTGTATATACTGTGCTAACTTAAGTATTTTCGTAAGAGTTTTGTTTTGTGCTTAGTACCCTGTCCTCATATTGAGTACAGGGCTGTTGTGAATCTTAATAAATATCTTGTTTATTTTCATAACACTTGTGTGGTGTCCTTTCACTGGGTATTCAAGGGGTATATGTGTGGTATAACAGCTGGCTTAACACGGCCTCTCGAGTCTTTAGCCTTAGACTGCTCGTATCCATGTTACTAGGATAGCCGGTCTATAAGGTTGACTTACAACCAATCATCAATAAGGGTTGCTGGACTGATACATAGTGTTCACTAGAATAGTGAGCACTGCATATCAGGCCACCTTCTCACACCATGTACTCTAGGTACATATCTAATTGGATACTGAGTCACCTTGTCAGTCCCTGTACAATGTACCTTAGGTACCCAGGGCATAGGTGCACCCAGGGCCTACCAGGGGCTGCAGCATGTATTATGCCACCCCTGGCTGGCCATCCAAATCTGACACAACTGGCTGCACGACAGCTGGGGCAAGGTGGTGTACTCACCCTTTGCTTTAGATATAGTATTCCTATATCTAACCCTAAAATGGACACATATATTCCTATCAGTCACTCCTATGGCAGGCCTTATCAATCTTGAAGGCAGAGTGCTTGGAATTATGTGAGATGGTGCTCTGGCATGAGCTGAGCCCGTTTGCAGCTTGCGGAACCAAGTCCTAATAGCTGTTCCATGATAACGCATACCATATACTCTTAAGTGCATTATGAACCTCGCGGTCAAATGCTAACTTTGGTATAGCATTATCAAAACATGTCGAGTAAGGTGTCATACGAATTGGAATACTACCCTCTCGCCAATTCTGGCGACGGGGTTAGCATTTCACCCTTCTAGAGGGACACGACATGTATGTAACTGTGAACCCCGGTTAAAGTTAACTCGAGCCTCAGCATCACAAAATGGATGCTGCCACCACAGACACAAGTCTGACCTCCTGCTGCTGGGAGTCCTTCCAGCGAGGGACGCTCGGACAAAGGTTTTCCTGCCTTGGGAGGTGCTAGCACCACCCCAGACAGGATTTTGTGTATTAGGTAGGCCAGGGCTGAAAGGAATGAGACATGCCTGGGGCACACAAGGTGTCCCTGTGCATATGCCGGTCTAAACCAGTTCCTGGGGCACCCCAGCCCCAGAGCTGGCGCAAGACCGGACAAAGGAAAGGGGGTGTAACCACCCCCCTTCCTGGTCCCACCCAGAGGAGGGACCTAGTCGTAGTACAGCCCCCTTTAGCTGAATAAAGGTAGGGGCTGGTCCCATTCCAAATCAGATTAATCTTGACAACTTCCACGAAGTCTTGACCTTCGACCTCCTGATTCCAGAAGACTGAAGAATCTCCCCTATGTCCAGGGAGTGACCATCCTGCTTCGCAGGCACCATCAAGCTCCTGTGCAGTTTGCTGCAGAGTCCTTCCATCCCGGAATCCGATGACCCAGCTCGACAAGACCCGGACCTCCAGACCTCTCTGACCTCTACCCACATCCACAGCACAGCTGGGACCCGTGGGTGCGACGAGCAATGTGGAGATGGCCATCTTGAGGAACCTGCACAGCGCTTCCAGCACGACCGCCGAGGGATCTTCGAGTGAGTGCTTTGGGGTCTGAGAAGCCCCACACCGACGCAGCCCCTGCACCAAAGACCAGCCTGCCAGCATCCACGAGATCTGCGTGGGGCCCTTTTGCCTGGTTGCTGCTTGTCCTGTTGTCTGGTCACTTGCCGGCTGGCTCGTGACCTCTGAGACGACGATCCGAAGAATCCAACACTGCTGGTCTGGTCCCCCAGACTGGCCCTTGCTTCCTTGTAAAGGAGAAGCATCCTTGGAACCACCGGACTCCTCCATCTGGCTGCCTGCCAGCAACTCCTTGTTTCAGGCATCACCGGGATCAACGCAGCAAACCCGACGCAACTTCAGCCCTATGCACCCGCAGCCTGTGGGTTAGGTAACTAAAGCTTCTAGGTTCTGAAGTCTGTGTACACTATCCTAGTGTCCAGGTCCACTGTTGTTTTCCCTCCATCCAGCCGGGTTCGTCCGGAATCCGTAACTTTCTAAACTGTAAGATCCATAGACGTTGGTACGCATCCCGCGTGAGAGTTTCCACTCTGCACGTGAGTCCCGTGGGCCTCCTGCTCCTTACTTACCTAGTTTGTAGCGTAGTCCCAAGGGTCCTCCAGCCTCTGGATCTCCTTACAGTACTTTCCTTCCTCGCAATCTTTTGTTTTGAGTATATGGTTTGTCGTGCCCCTAAGGCGCACTTGTAAATATTGTGCGAACTCGTATTTCCTTTTGAGTATTCTCATGTTCTTAGCCCTCTGATCTCATAAAGAGTTCAGAGGTGTATGTTAGTAAATAAATATCTGTTTATTTTCATAACAACCTGTGTGGTGTCCTTTCACTTGGTATTCAAGGGGTTATATGTGGTAAAACAGCTGGCTTCACATGCCATTCAGAGTTTAGCCTAAAGACTGCTTTTGTCCACGCTACTAGGATAGCTGGTCTATAAGGTTGACTTACAACCAATCACCATAAGGGTTGTTTGGACTGATACAAGGTGATCACTAGAACTAGTGAGCACCATATATCAGGCCAACTTCTCACAGCGGCCGTGAGGACTAACCTCCTCACTGAGGTCCTCAAACCGCAGTCAAGCTCCAGCGAGCCTCTGCTGCTGTTCAATGAGGCCTTATGTGACGTTCTTGTGGGCACTTGGTCCAAGCCCGCCACAGGCCCGCCTGTGGATAGGAACGTGGCCAGACGCTACCGCCCGGCCTCGGGCGACCCATGCTTTTTGTCCACCCACCCCACCCCCGAGAGCCTGGTCATCCAGGCCTCCAATTCCCAGACTGCATTCCCGTCGGCCCAGTCCGACCGGGAATCCAAGAGATACGAACAGTTCGGGAAGAAGGTGTTCTCGTCTGTAAGCTTAGGGCTGCGGTCTGTCAATACCGCCTGTCTCTTGGGCTGCTACACCCACACTCTCTGGGACGCGGTTGCGGACGTGATGCCACAATGTCTCTAGGATGTCCGGGCTAAACTCGCCCAAACCCTTGCGGAGGGCCGAGATGCAGCGCGTTATTCTATCCGGTGTGGGCTGGATACAACGGACTCACTGGGCAGGGCAATGGCAATGACGGTGGCGGTTCGACGCCACGCCTGGTTGAGGTCCGCCAACTTCTCGGCCGATGTCCAGGCCACACTTCTGGACATGCCGTTCGATGGCCGTCGCCTCTTCGGCGACAAGGCAGACCATGCGCTGGAACGTTTTAAGGACTCCAGGGCTACGGCCAAGTCCTTGGGCCTCTCGGCCCCACCCCAGCAAACGGGTGCCTTTCGCTCCTTTCGTGTCCACGGAAGGGGCGTCCCCACACGTGCTGCCAGCCACGCGCCGCAAAATGTTCAACAGTGCGGTGACGGCCGCGGAATCCGCAGTGGCGGCGGTCGGGGACAACGGCGAGGCCAGTCCACACCTCCCTCCACAGCACCCGCCTCAAAATTATTATTATTATTTAAAATCTTATATAGCGCGCAGCTACCCTTGGGCATCCCGGCGCTTTTCCAGACAACATCCGATGGTAATGGGGGACAGAATTAACGCATTATGCAGGGAACAAAAAGGTTTTAAGACCTTTGCGGAAACGCAGTGTGCAAGACTCAGCGCGTAGTTTTAGAGGAAGCAGGTTCCAAAGCTTTGCCGTGTTAAATGAGAATCTTCTCCCGCCCGTACGGGCCTTTTTAACTCTAGGAACTAGCTAGAGATGTTTCCTCTCAGATTGCAGCGTTCTGCTTGCTTTATATGGAATAACTAGGTTTTTTAAAATGAGGGGGCCTTTTCCTGAGAGGATCTTATGAGCAGTACAAAGTGCCTTAAAAGTCACTCTCTCCCGCACAGGGAGCCAATGCAGCGCCCTCAATGCCGGTTTCGCTGATTGCGTCCTCGGAATATCCATAAGCAGCCTTGCCGCTGCATTTTGGACCTGTTGAAGGGTCTTGAAGGTAGTTTCAGGGGCGCCCAAAAAAATGGCATTACTATAATCAAGTCTAGATGTTATAAGACCCTGAATCAGCAACTTCCTGGATGTTAACGGTAGGAGAGGGAACATTTTTCGAGCCGACCGAAGCAGGGCATAACACACTCCTGCAGTTTTCTTGGCTTGAGTACGAAATGACAAGTCTGGTTCTAGCCAGACTCCAAGGCTCTTAATCGCTTCTTTGGGAGCCGGGGGATCACCCATGCATCCCGGCCAGCTGAGCGAAGGGAAAAGGGTAGTTTTACTCCCCAGCAGCAGTATTTCCGTCTTCGAGCCGTTTAACTTGAGGGAAGATTCTTCCATCCAAGTATGAACATCCGACAGGCAGGAGTTCAAGGTGTCCGGGTTGTCGGCCAGATGGGATAAGGAAACCACCAGCTGCGTATCGTCAGCGTAGCTGACGATTTTGATGTCATATGGGGATACTACGTCCTCCAGGGGGGCCATGTAAACATTAAATAATGTAGGGCTCAGGGAAGAGCCCTGTGGCACTCCACACTGGAGGGGAATTGATTTGGATCTCTCACAGCCATCCCAAACCTGGTAAGTTCGTCCAGAGAGAAAAGATCTCAGCCACTGCAGGGCCACCCCAGACACCCCTACCTCAGCCAGCCTCCGAATCAACACCTGATGGCTCACGGCGTCAAACGCCGCGCTGAGGTCCAGGAGGATCACTGCCACTGACCCTCCTGAATCAAGAATACGTCTAGCTTCATCAACGACCGCCAAAAGGGCCGTGTCGGTGCCCTGACCAGGGCGAAATCCGGTCTGCGATGCCCGGAGGAGTCCATTCGACTCCAAAAAGGCTGACAGCTGCTTGTTGACCAACCGTTCAGCAATTTTGCCGAGGCCCGGCAGCAACGAGATGGGCCTAAAGTTCGACAGGTCAATGGGATCCAGATTGTTTTTTTTTAAAAGAGCCTTCACAGCAGCCGTTTTCCAAGTGGGTGGCACCACACCCTGGATAAAAGAAGCGTTCATTAGGTCCGTCACGGGAGCTACAATGGACGCTGTTACCTGTTTGAGGAACCTCATGGGAACAGGGTCCATGGGGGAACCACTTTTAACCGAAGATAAGGTTTTGGCTACCTCGCTCACTGATACTGGGCCAAAGGAGTCAAGATAGAAAGCGGTCTCTCTGACCTGAGTTCCCAAGGTCTGCTTCCCATTATCCTGAGATAGCCTGGGCTGGGGCAGGGAGTTTAGGATCTTCTCGATTTTTGTGTGGAAGAACTCAGCTAGCTCCGTGCTTTTTTGTTTGTAACAGGAACTTTAAGCAGTTCTTTAACCACTTTGAAACTCTCCCTAGAAGAACTAGAGGCAGATTTGATGCGGTCTTCAAAGAATAGGGCTTTCGCATGTCGAAGGGCGGACTTATAGCCCCTCATTGCAGCACGATATTCTTCTCTCCTAGATACTTCCCAATTCTTCCTCCATAACCTCTCCATCCTTTTACATCCCTTCCTGAGGGTGCGAAGTTCTACGGAGTACCACGGAGCCGAGCCAACTCGTTTCTCCCTCTTTTGAACTCTCTTTTTGGGAATAAGAGCATCCAAAGAAGCAGATAACCAGTTGTTGATATTGGCGTCAGCCTTAACTGGGTCCGACTCAGAAAGGGGGGGCATGTCTTCCAGTTTAGATGTCCAGTTGTCGACCGATAATCTGGACCAGGCTCTATCAACTAGGAAGGCCTGTTTGGTACTTGTAGGCAGTGGGTCAATTTGCCAAAGTGCTGATACCATAAAATGGCCTGACCATGGAAGGGGAAGGGCAGGCCTAGCTGTGAAGCGGGGAATGTTGGAAAACATCGGGTCGAGAAGGTGTCCCTTTTCGTGAGTGGCCCCAGAATTAATTAGGTCCAGCTCACACTCTTTTAAATCGCTCTGGAGGTCCTTCCGAGTTTTCAGGCCCATGTGACACCTGTGGGAGGCAGGGTTCGCCATCACCTCTCCCACTGGCGCACTATCATGTCGGACAGGTGGGTGCTGCTGATCGTCCGAAGGG
Organism: Lissotriton vulgaris; assembly: GCF_964263255.1. NCBI lineage: Eukaryota > Metazoa > Chordata > Amphibia > Caudata > Salamandridae > Lissotriton > Lissotriton vulgaris. Next base: position 88,907 of record NW_028249505.1, on the reverse strand, counting down.
GCTACTCCCTCCCCTTCGAGGCGACCCCTCCATCCATGCCAACGCAATGCCACCGTTTGTCGGGCGATCACTTGCAACTTCTGTAAGAGGAAGTCACGGCCCTCTTGGCCAAGGGGCCATCGAGCGCGTTCCTGGGCCAGAATTAGGGTGTGGATGTTACTCCCACTACTTTCTGGTACCCAAGAAGGGCAAAGGGGGCCTACGCCCTATCTTGGACCAGCGGAACATCAACGGCTTCCTCCGGAAGGAGATGTTCAAAATGCTGACTTTGGCTCAGGTCCTAGCTGCCCTGGACCTGGAAGACTGGCTGGTAGCGTTGGACTTGCAGGACGCTTATTTCCACATACCCGTCCTGCCGGCCCACCGGCGTTACCTGCGGTTCACGGTAGGCCAAGAGCACTTTCAGTTTACCGTGCTCCCCTTCGGCCTTACCAGCGCCCCACGGGTGTTCACGAAGATGATGGGGGTGGTCGCAGCTCATCTGCGCAGGTTAGGGGTGTCAGTCTTCCCCTACCTAGACGACTGGTTGTTGAAGGCGGGCTCGCCACAGACAGTCGTCAGCCACCTCCAGACTACGGCCGACCTCCTGCATTTGCTGGGGTTCTCCATCAATGTGCCGAAGTCCCACCTGTGTCCCTCTCAGAAGCTCCTCTTCATCGTAGCGGTTCTCGACTCGGCGCAGTTTCGGGTTTACCCTCCTGAACAGCGGGTTCGGGATATACAGGCTCTGATTCCCATCTTTCAGCCGTTATCCCGAGTCTCGGTCAGGTTGACGCTGCGGCTTCTGGGGCTGATGGCCTCCTGTATCCTTCTGGTGCATCACGCCAGGTGGCGGATGCGGGCTCTGCAGTGGGACCTGAAGTTTCAGTGGGCCCAGCATCAGGGCAACCTGTCCGATCATGTCTTGATCTCAGAGGGCACTGCGAGACAACTGCAATGGTGGCTCACGGACCGCGACTGGGTCAGTGGCAGATCCCTCTCCCTACCCCACCCGGAGCACGTGGTTGTGACGGATGCGTCCCTCCAGGGCTGGGGAGGCCACATGGGAGAGGTGGAGATCAGAGGCCTCTAGTCTCCGGCGGAGTCCCGGCTCCATATCAACCTTTTGGAGCTGCGGGCAATTCGTCTAGCACTGAAGGCATTCCTCCCCTCTATCCAGGGGAGTGTAGTGCAGGTGTTCATGGACAACAACACCGCCATGTGGTACTGCAACAAACAAGGCGGGGTGGGGTCGTGGACCCTATGCCCAGAGGCTCTGCGCCTCTGGCAGTGGCTGGAACATCAGGGCGTGACCCTGGTGGTTCAACACCTGGCAGGCTCTCTGAATGCCAGGGTGGACGAACTCAGCCGTCGGTGCATGATGGATCACGAATGGCGTCTGAACTCGGACGTGGCGCAAGGCCTCTTTCAGCAATGGGGAGAGCCTTGGTTAGATCTATTCGCCACAGAAGAGAATGCGCAATGTCATCAGTTCTGCGCGTTGGAATTTCCAAGGCGGCACTCGCTCGGAGACACTTTTCGTCGTGAGTGGAGTTGCGGTCTATTGTACGCCTTTCCGCCTATACCACTTCTGCCCAGAGTGCTGAAGAAGATCAGGCGCGACCGGGCCCAGGTTATCCTTGTGGATCCGGACTGGGCATGAAGATACTGGTATCCCGAGCTACTCAGCATGTCAGTCGATCCCGATTCGTCTGCCTCTTCGGGAGGACCTTCTGTCGCAGCAGCAGGGGACGTTCCTGCACCCGAACCTGTCCAGTCTCCACCTACAAGCTTGGAGATTGAGTGGCGGCAGTTGAGGCCATTTGACTTGCCTCCCGAAGTCTGTGATATCATTCTGGCAGCCAGGCGTCCCTCCACAAAGTCGGTATACGCCTGCAGGTGGAACAGATTTTTGGCATGGTGCACAGCAAAGGCTGTGGACCCTCTCTCTGCACCCCTTTCTGAAGTTCTACTCTTCCTTCTTTCCCTTGCCCAGCAAGGCTCTGCTCTGGGCACTCTTAAGGGGTACCTTTCTGCTCTTTCCGCCTTCTTACGGCTACCTGATCAGCCTTCCCTATTCAAGTCCCCCATTGTAAATAGATTTCTGAAGGGCATCACACACACATGTTCCCTCCTGTTCCCTTCGTGATGCCCCAGTGGGACTTGAATCTTGTACTCACTTATCTAATGTGTGCTCCCTTTGTGCCGCTCCATAACTGTCCTCTCCGTCTTCTTACCCTGAAGACTGCTTTCCTGGTTGCCATCACCTCTGCCAGGAGAGTGAGTGAGCTCCAGGCTCTTTCTTCTACTCCACCTTTCCTCTCTGTTCATCTGGACAAGGTTGTGTTGCGGACAAGACCTTCCTTTCTGCCCAAGGTTGTCACGGCCTTCCACATCGGGCAGTCCATTACCTTGCCCACCTTCTTTCCGCCTCCGCATCCCTCGAAAGAGGAAGAGAGGCTCCACCGTCTGGACCCAAAACGTGCGCTCTCTTATTACCTAGATCGCACACGCCAGTTCCGGGTGGATGACCAACTCTTTTTTTGTTACGTGGGCGCGAAGAAGGGAAAGGCGGTACACAAGAGGACCATTTCGCGGTGGATCATCTTGTGTATTCAGGCATGTTACTCCATGGCCAAAAAGGAGCCCCCTGCTGGATTGCGGGCTCATTCCACTCGAGCCACGGCAACAACAACTGCCTTGGGCCGAGGAGTCCCCTTACAGGAAATTTGCCAGGCAGCTACGTGGGCCTCGCTGCACACGTTCGCAAGACACTACTGCCTGGACAGTCAAGTCCGGAGGGATGGCTTCTTTGGCCGTTCCGTCCTCCAGGACTTTCTGGTGTGAATATTCGTTCGCAGACCCACCACCAGGGTTGGTATTGCTGGGGTATCTATTCTAAGGTAAGGAATCTATCACTAACGTGTCTCTTTCAGATGCACAAGTTACTACTTGTGTAACGATATATCTGTAAGAGACATTAGTTAGTGATAGATTCCTTACCGACCCACCCATCCTCCCCGTTCTGCGAACCAATATCTGGGGTTAAGGTCATCCCCCCTTTCAGGGCCCTAGTTTCATGGCACCAGTGTTGGTTCTATCATGGCTTTGCGTATCTGGCGCGTAAAAGCTGTGTATGAGAACTGATGTCAGCGCGCATGGGTAGCGTCTAAGTACTCCGACGACGTCATTCCGGCGCTAACAACGCCGACGACGGACGCGGAGCCACAGACGACGCCTACCGACGCGCAGGGGTATTGCTACGCAAAAATTTGCGGATCCAGTCTGACGCTTGGGGATATTCTAAGGTAAGGAATCTATCACTAACTAATGTCTCTTACAGATATATCGTTACACAAGTAGTAACTTGTGCTTCATTACCATACATTAATAACACCCAGAATAGATTCATCCTTTTACGTTTTAGAATGAATAGGATTCCTTTAATGTTAGGGTACCCAGAAAAAAGTTATACATTCTCTGATTTGCCACCTTGCCCATGCAATAATTCTTCTCTCCAGTCAGATATCCATTTAACGTTATCCTGTAAGTATTATACTGCAGAGAGGAGAAGATTTGTTCTCCCAATTCTGAGGTACCACAAATTCAAACAATGCAGGGTGGTTATGTATTTCCTAAAGACCCTTCAGGACCCTTTTATCTGTTTCTCCATAGCTTCCTTTTTATGGGCATGCTTCAGAAGGTGGAAATCTGGGGGTCAGAATGTATTAAGTTTAAACGAAGATAGAAGTGGTTTATTTACATAATATGGTATTAAATGTTAGTAAGAGACCCATCCTATTTTAACTATCTGTACTGTTTTAATTTTCTAAATGGGTTTTATTAAATGGCCTATTTGTGAATTGGATACATTTTGATAGATTGTATGTGAATTTTTAATCTTGAATTAATGCCCATATTATATGTTGAAAATGTTTTAGAATAAATTTGTACATTTATGACTTGTGTAATCAAGCTCGAATAAAGTTGTGTTTTGTTGTTGTTGACATAGCCAAACGTAGTGAGAAAGAATCTTTGCGTATGGGAGAGTGGAAAGTTAAGATATGGTTCCATAAATTCTGTGGTGACAAGGGGATGATATTTCTTTACACTCTTCTTACCCAATTCTGACTGGTAACATTGCTGTTCACATGGGATTAGGAAATCCTCTTTTAATTGTGCTTTGGAGGTAGTTGCCAAACAAAACAGGTGATGGACTGAATGTGGATCAATGTCACACATTCACCCCAGTCCAAAGATCTGGGCCCAAATCCATCGTTTTTTTGCACTCCACACCACCCTGGGTTAGACAATGGCGATATGCAAATCAGCTCTGACCCTGTGCCCCATGGGAACAGTCCAGTCCGAACTACAAAAGCCATGTCCTTCCCAGAACGGAATCAAGCATCCGAGGACCGGACCGGTTTCGAGGTAACACCTCTCATCAGCCCGGCTAGCTTGACTCCAGTGGTGTGGAGTGCCTGGGACCCACGTCTGAGCATCCCCAGCGCACTTATGGCGGAATTTGCAAACAAAACAGGTGATGGACTGAATGTGGATCAATGTCACACATTCACCCCAGTCCAAAGATCTGGGCCCAAATCCATCGTTTTTTTGCACTCCACACCACCCTGGGTTAGACAATGGCGATATGCAAATCAGCTCTGACCCTGTGCCCCATGGGAACAGTCCAGTCCGAACTACAAAAGCCATGTCCTTCCCAGAACGGAATCAAGCATCCGAGGACCGGACCGGTTTCGAGGTAACACCTCTCATCAGCCCGGCTAGCTTGACTCCAGTGGTGTGGAGTGCCTGGGACCAACGTCTGAGCATCCCCAGCGCACTTATGGCGGAATTTGCAAACAAAACAGGTGATGGACTGAATGTGGATCAATGTCACACATTCACCCCAGTCCAAAGATCTGGGCCCAAATCCATGGTTTTTTTGCACTCCACACCACCCTCGGTTAGACAATGGCGATATGCAAATCAGCTCTGACCCTGTGCCCCATGGGAACAGTCCAGTCCGAACTACAAAAGCCATGTCCTTCCCAGAACGGAATCAAGCATCCGAGGACCGGACCGGTTTTGAGGTAACACCTCTCATCAGCCCGGCTAGCTTGACTCCAGTGGTGTGGAGTGCCTGGGACCCACGTCTGAGCATCCCCAGCGCACTTATGGCGGAATTTGCAAACAAAACAGGTGATGGACTGAATGTGGATCAATGTCACACATTCACCCTAGTCCAAAGATCTGTGCCCAAATCCATCGTTTTTTTTGCACTCCACACCACCCTGGGTTAGACAATGGCGATATGCAAATCAGCTCTGACCCTGTGCCCCATGGGAACAGTCCAGTCCGAACTACAAAAGCCATGTCCTTCCCAGAATGGAATCAAGCATCCGAGGACCGGACCGGTTTCGAGGTAACACCTCTCATCAGCCCGGCTAGCTTGACTCCAGTGGTGTGGAGTGCCTGGGACCCACGTCTGAGCATCCCCAGCGCACTTATGGCGGAATTTGCAAACAAAACAGGTGATGGACTGAATGTGGATCAATGTCACACATTCACCCCAGTCCAAAGATCTGGGCCCAAATCCATCGTTTTTTTGCACTCCACACCACCCTGGGTTAGACAATGGCGATATGCAAATCAGCTCTGACCCTGTGCCCCATGGGAACAGTCCAGTCCGAACTACAAAAGCCATGTCCTTCCCAGAACGGAATCAAGCATCCGAGGACCGGACCTGTTTCGAGGTAACACCTCTCATCAGCCCGGCTAGCTTGACTCCAGTGGTGTGGAGTGCCTGGGACCCACGTCTGAGCATCCCCAGCGCACTTATGGCGGAATTTGCAAACAAAACAGGTGATGGACTGAATGTGGATCAATGTCACACATTCACCCCAGTCCAAAGATCTGGGCCCAAATCCATCGTTTTTTTGCACTCCACACCACCCTGGGTTAGACAATGGCGATATGCAAATCAGCTCTGACCCTGTGCCCCATGGGAACAGTCCAGTCCGAACTACAAAAGCCATGTCCTTCCCAGAACGGAATCAAGCATCCGAGGACCGGACCGGTTTCGAGGTAACACCTCTCATCAGCCCGGCTAGCTTGACTCCAGTGGTGTGGAGTGCCTGGGACCCACGTCTGAGCATCCCCAGCGCACTTATGGCGGAATTTGCAAACAAAACAGGTGATGGACTGAATGTGGATCAATGTCACACATTCACCCCAGTCCAAAGATCTGGGCCCAAATCCATCGTTTTTTTGTGCACTCCACACCACCCTGGGTTAGACAATGGCGATATGCAAATCAGCTCTGACCCTGTGCCCCATGGGAACAGTCCAGTCCGAACTACAAAAGCCATGTCCTTCCCAGAACGGAATCAAGCATCCGAGGACCGGACCGGTTTCGAGGTAACACCTCTCATCAACCCGGCTAGCTTGACTCCAGTGGTCCTCGGATGCTTGATTCCGTTCTGGGAAGGACATGGCTTTTGTAGTTCGGACTGGACTGTTCCCATGGGGCAACAGGGTCAGAGCTGATTTGCATATCGCCATTGTCTAACCCAGGGTGGTGTGGAGTGCAAATAAACGATGGATTTGGGCCCAGATCTTTTGACTGGGGGAGTGTGTGACATTGATCCACATTCAGTCCATCACTTGTTGTTTTTGCAATTGCCGCCCTAAGTGCGCTGGGGATGCCCAGACGTGGGTCCCAGGCACTCCACACCACTTGGAGTCAAGTTAGCCGGGCTGATGAGAGGTGTTACCTCGAAACCGGTCCGGTCCTCGGATGCTTGATTCCGTTCTGGGAAGGACATGGCTTTTGTAGTTCGGACTGGACTGTTCCCATGGGGCAACAGGGTCAGAGCTGATTTGCATATCGCCATTGTCTAACCCAGGGTGGTGTGGAGTGCAAAAAAACGATGGATTTGGGCCCAGATCTTTTGACTGGGGGAGTGTGTGACATTGATCCACATTCAGTCCATCACTTGTTGTTTTTGCAATTGCCGCCCTAAGTGCGCTGGGGATGCCCAGACGTGGGTCCCAGGCACTCCACACCACTTGGAGTCAAGCTAGCCGGGCTGATGAGAGGTGTTACCTCGAAACCGGTCCGGTCCTCGGATGCTTGATTCCGTTCTGGGAAGGACATGGCTTTTGTAGTTCGGACTGGACTGTTCCCATGGGGCAACAGGGTCAGAGCTGATTTGCATATCGCCATTGTCTAACCCAGGGTGGTGTGGAGTGCAAAAAAAAGATGGATTTGGGCCCAGATCTTTTGACTGGGGGAGTGTGTGACATTGATCCACATTCAGTCCATCACTTGTTGTTTTTGCAATTGCCGCCCTAAGTGCTCTGGGGATGCCCAGACGTGGGTCCCAGGCACTCCACACCACTTGGAGTCAAGCTAGCCGGGCTGATGAGAGGTGTTACCTCGAAACCGGTCCGGTCCTCGGATGCTTGATTCCGTTCTGGGAAGGACATGGCTTTTGTAGTTCGGACTGGACTGTTCCCATGGGGCAACAGGGTCAGAGCTGATTTGCATATCGCCATTGTCTAACCCAGGGTGGTGTGGAGTGCAAAAAAACGATGGATTTGGGCCCAGATCTTTTGACTGGGGGAGTGTGTGACATTGATCCACATTCAGTCCATCACTTGTTGTTTTTGCAATTGGAGGTAGTTGCCATCAGCAGAGGATTCTGGTTGCGGTCCTCCCTCCCCAGTAGGGCAAGCTGCTCCTTTATGTACCTCAACCAGGTAATATTCCTTGCGTTATCTAAAAGCAGTCAATCCTTTTTTTATGGTTTGATTGAAAAGGTTACATTTTTGACCGAAATTGCTCTCCACATAATTAGTGGTGCAAGTTTAATTCTATCCTCACCATGCCTAACTTCTTATGACACAGGTTTGCTGGGAGACTCATTGGGACTGAAAAAAGTCTTCTCACAAATGTATTTTCAGAGACCTGAAGGTTAGACACATCACAATATCCCCATACTCCGGCTCCATATATAGCCATGGAAGCACGGCGCGCTTTATAGACGTTTACCATGGCATCCGAAGATTTCGACTCCAGCTTCGTAGAAATCTAAAAATGGCCTCAGTGATTTGATCAAATCTTAATTTTCTAGACTTAGTCAGGTGTAAACAATGTTCCTTGCTGGTCGAAAGGTATCTTGAGGTAGGAGAAAGTTGATACTTGAAGGAGTTTATAGCCCTTAATATGGTGTGTTTTTAAAGTAGATTGTGGCTTCCCAATTACCATTACATGTGATTTGGCAGTATCAGTTTTACTCCTAGCCCATTCATAAATAAATGTAATCTAGGTAGCAGTTTTTGTAGGCCAACTCCCGTTCTAGATATTAAGAGGTAGTCATCTGCGTAGAATAAGGCTGGTCATTTTCTAGTCCCAACCCTTGGTGTATCTGCCTTCCCTGCATTTAGATGTTCCTCAAGGCAATATATATAAAGACAAAATAAGTATAGGACCAGAACACAGCCATTCCTAAATCCACGTTTCATGGAAATTGGGCCGCTGAGTTCTCCATATCTGACATTACTCGCCACATTCTCGTGCATCTTAGCTAACAAGGGTACCATTGCAGGTTCAATATGCATTTTGAGCAATTTTCCCAATGATTTTCCCTATCTACCCAGTCAAATGCTGAGGATAAATCCATAAAACCTAGATGGAGGGTACCATTTTTTTCCACTGTGTATTTAGATATAATCAAGTGGAGATTGAGGCATTGTTCCACAGTCCCAATACCTTATATAAACCAGCACTGCACATAGGATAGGATAAAATGTATAAAGAGCACTAATACTCGCGGGTGTCAGGGCGCTAGGCAGATAGAGGTAAGGAGAGGTAAGACAGCCGACTAGGATGAAAAAAGCCTTGTTTTACTTCAGAGAAACGCCCTTTTTCCATCAACCAAGCCTCCAGCGGTTCAAGAAGAATCCTGCCCATTAGATTGTAGTGTCCATCAGTAAGATCGGCCGGTAGCATCGGGGATCTGTCCTATCACCTTTTTAAAATATGGGTACTATATTGGCCGTTAACCAAGGGCTTGGGGGCCCCTCAATAACTACACTTCTCATCATTACATTTGTGAGTAATTGTGCCCATATATCAAGATAATTTTTTTTTTTAAAAGAAAAAAGGTCCTCTGGTACCCCATCAGTGCCATGGGCCTTATTTCTTGTGTTACATGTTAGAGCGGTTTTAACCTCCATGTAGGTGGGTGGGGCTATCTTCCTACCACCACCTGGGGGCCAAAGGAAGATGATTCAGGGGATTTGTCGAACCCATCATTGGTGCTATATACTTTAGAGAAATGGGCAATCCATTCTTGTGGGGGTACTGTGACATCAATAGCTGTTTCATGCTTATCTTGGCAGTAGGGGTCATTAATTGTCTTCAAAAAGAGACTAGAGTCTTTGCTTACACATGCATCATCCAATTTTCCCTATGCGTCTTGCCTGTCTGCTTTTCTCTGCTAAATAGCCAGTTTGTCGTTATGCCTACATAGTTTTACCAACCCCTCTGTCCCTGGGCATCTGTTTCAGAGCTCGTGTAAGGCATCTGTGGGTCTTCGAGCAGTCACTGTCAAGCCACCTTTGTGGTTTGGATTCTCTTTTCTTACTATGAGTTGGTAAAAGATCAGTTGTTGTGTAATATATTTCCTCATATGCCCTCAGCATGCCCTTAGGGTGGAGTTCATTGTTCAGACAGGGTAGGACATTTCCCCCTACTGTTTTTTTTCAACAAATTCTCTAAGATGGTGTTAGAATCCACCGCTGCCCGCCTACGTAAAATCTCCTTGGTTTTTATTTTTATACTATTGGAGTGATAGCAGGAGTATATATTTGCTGTATCTTATTTCCAGTGTTGAAAGGTAGGGCCATGGGTAATGATCCCTTAATCCTGTTTGCTGAATTGTAAAATCAATAATAATGATGTGAAAGTGAGATAAAATCAATTAGGCCGCCATGGCCTCTGCCCATATATGAAATGTGCCCTTTGTTAAGATGAATGATCAGATTAATAGTTAAGTAAAAGGACCATATGTTTTAAATAGAGTTAAAGATATCCACGCAAGGGGTGTTTTCAAGGCACAGGGAATTGTCAGTGTTGCAACCTTAATAGTAAGGTTGCTCAAAATTTACTGAGATTTTTCTCTAATGATGCGGCTTTATCTATATGATTCACATTGAAATTGTTATGATAGAAGTTTAAAAGTAACTTCAGTTCATATGTCATGATAATAATTTGGTAGTGAGTTCTAATGACCTTTTTCCAAAAGGTGGTTGAGATTAAAGTTAGTAGCCCCCCTTTATGATGGCCTCCTCTAGAAGATCCTCTAGAAGATCCCGCTGAAGTGTGGATTGAGCAGAAACCATCTATATGGACTCGTTCTCTAGCCCAAGTTTCTTGTAAGCAGATTATGTTACATGACATAATTAAGGTATTCCACTCAACATTTTTCACCTAATTTTGAAGACCAGCCACATTCCAAAACAGATATTTAAATTCCAACTGAATAGCATTAGTAGGCAATTTTATAGGAACCAATGGTTATATGCCCTTATTCAATAATATCACAATACACATGGCCTCAGTAAGAGGAGCATTCTTATTGTGGTTAAGCTGCTGTATTGTAGTGGGGTTTATAACCGATGGCGCTATCCCTTGGAGCACAGCTTCCTCCTCTGCGGTATCCCCAGATCTAAGGATTGAGATGTTCATTACTCCTTTGTTAGTCCTAGAGAACAATCACCCATCAAGTAAATTTATATGACGAGATTCCCTTAGGTTCTGTGTATTGGGGGTTGGGCGTTAAAGGCATCCCGCCGCAGTGAGGCAGTCAATCTAGTTGATCCAAAGGCATATAGCGCTTGTTGGTTTGGATCCCAAATGGTTTGCAATGTTAGCATGAAATGTATTTGCCCTTATTGGATCTGGTTTATAAAAGAAACCCAAAGGAACCGCCTTGATACTTCCAGGAATACGATTAATCATGACAGTTTTTCCAGTAAGGATCCGGCAAATTTATATCGATACGATCCCCATTACCTTTTTTTTGGTTGATAACCAATCCAATGCATCTGCTGTACATTATTTACATTTCGAAAAAAGAGATTCACAGCTATATAGGCCGACATTTTTGGCCAGCCAGTGTGCTACCTTATTTTTCAGCTAAGTCCTCATCTTCACCTATGTTTAAAGGTGGTACATTTGATAAAACTATAACCAGTGGAGCAGCTTCAGGAGGTAGCTGGAGAGTTCGTTCTGGGTTTGACTGAGACATCAAACACCTGTCTTTAGCAGATCTGATATTTGCCCTGGCTGGGGAATCGGAGCTTGGCTGGACTGTTGCTGATTTTGGGAGAGTGTTATAAGGCATGTTGGTACTTTGTCCATTTTCAGTAGTTGGATTGGGGATAGATAATCACGAAAGAGGTATATTGCAGTGTGGTCCACTGCCTTGTCTCATGTGTGTCCCATCACAGACCAGTATGGTATTTGTGGCCTCTTCACACATAGCTGGGATATTAAGCTGTGCTATCGGGTTAGCTTGACCTTGCTTAATCAAAGTTTGTAATGAATATTCAATGTTTGTCAGAATAACCATTAGTGGGTCGAATGTTTTTTTAGTGTTGACTGTAAGTGGGTGTTGAGGGCTGCTTATGAAACAATTTTCCCTGGATTGACCTTCTCACCACCCACTGCAGTCTCATTCAATCCTCTAAAGATGGCTATGTTGCCAGACCTTTCTTGTCTTTTTGTATGTGTGGTAGTAGGTTTGCCATTACATTTGGACTTTTTCTGCAGGGGCGAACTTATGAATTCATTTCGGTCATTCTGAATGGGGGGCTCTTGTTTTTACTGATTCTAACTATAATTATAACCATACACTTGTGTCCCCCTTTTTTCCCCCTATGCTCCCAGCATCCCTGCCCCCCGCCAACCATTTTGTATATTTCTGTACTCGAAGATATGCCCGGATCCCACTAGTGATCTTTCGTAGCAGAGGGATCACAGCAGAGAAGGATACCCCTGCTTGACTGCAGTGATTTAAAGAGTTGGACATGTAGTTTTAGGTTTTTTTCCCTTCCTGTTAATTCCCCCTGAGGAGAGACTGGCTGTACTAAAATATATAGGATCTAGCCTATTCTGGATCACCTCATGTCCCAGTGCAAAGTGAGTAGTCAGAGTTAAAATTTACAGGTTGGTTTGTATATTTGGCTTGGACTGGTGTAAAGTTATTGAGAAGTGTATGCATTAACATATATAAACTAAGGGAATCCGTGATTTTACAAGGGGTAAATTTTCATCCTTTGTCTGTAGTTTTTATTAGGGAAGAACTAATGAGCTTCCAACTCAACAGAGACTAACCTGTTCTGAAGTTCCGCAGGCACAAGTGCTAAGTGAGTTGTGGGAATTAATCTACTTGTGTTGATTAACAACATGGCGTGAAAATTAGACAAAAATGACTATGAACAAAGAGTTTGTAAGACCAGGCCTCTGCTCTTTTAATCGTTTTTTCTAATAGTTGTTCATGGATAGACCATGAAGCTCAAAAGGTTTTTCTGCTATAGCCAGTGTTTAGAAAGTGTTGGGAATAACGAATGAAATGTTTTTCAAGTGATGTACACAAACAAAATAGTATAGGTAATTTGTACCAGTATTTCCAAGGTTAGGATGGCATTGTTGTGAGAAGTTGGCCTGGTATATGATGTTCACTATTCTAGTGAACACCTTGCACCAGTCCAAACAACCCTTATGATGATGGTTGTAAAGTCAACCTTATAGACCAGCTATCCTAGAGGTAGCGTGGACAGAACAGTCTTAGGCTAAAAGTCTCTTGAGGCCGTGAAAAGCCAGCTGTTTTACCATATGTAACCCCTTGAATACCAAATGAAAGGACACCACACAGGATATATATAAAATATATATGCATTTATTCACTAACACACTCCTTTGAACTCTTTATGAGGTCAGAGGCAAAAGCACATAACAAGTTACACTTAGAAATACTTTAAATAGCACAATTTACAATTAGGCCCCAGGGGCGCGTTAAACCATATACTAAGTAAGTGGTATACTTTTGTGTTATGCACTTTATGGGTAGAATCGAGTTAATAAGTTGTGTTTTTAATGTGTAAATGTCATTGGCATGTTTGGGAGGAGCAAAACCAAAGGGGATGATGGATGGAGTGTTGAACATTGCAAGCACTCACCCCCAGTCAACTGATCTGGGTTTAATCCATCATCATGCTTTAGCTCGCTCAGCCACCCCAGTTCAGACATGGCCATATGCAAATCAGCCTGACCCTTTGCCTAATGGGAACAGTCCAGCCTGAACTGCCAAGCCATGTCTTCCCTGGACCGGAAACAAGCATCCTGGGACCGGTTTCTGGCTAATCAGCCATCATCAGCCAGGCTAGCTTGAATCCAGTGGCAAAGTGAGCAAGGAACCCACATCTTGGCATACCCTGCCAACTTAGGGCTCACAAAGCAAACCAAAGGGGATGATGGATGGAGTGTTGACCATTCTAAGCACTCACCCCCAGTCAACTGATCTGGGTTTAATCCATCATCATCCTTTAGCTCACTCAGCCACTCCAGTTCAGACATGGCCATATGCAAATCAGTCTGACCCAACATGGGTAGTCGCACACATTTTCCATGGGGCCACAACGTTTGGTCTGTGATTTGACAGAGGGCCGCATTGAGGCCATCAGGGTGGTGGTAAGGGGTTGTGTGGGAGGCGGGATTTGCGGTAAGATGGAGATAGGGGAGGCAAAGCGTACAAAGCTAGTGTCTGAATTGCATAATGTGAAACCAAAACTTGGTATTAATCTTGACTTCTCCACCTAACTAAACTGTGTGATCATAGGCAACTGTTTTATTTCACTTTCCCTTCCTTTTCTTCATTATCACATGAGGATCTCAGAGTACATGACTTTAGGAAGTGTGTCTTACAAAACCTTCTCCTGTGTTTGATTTAATAAACAATAATGTTCATTATAATAGGAACCCAGGTCCCTCAAAGTGCACACATAACAACTGACTTGACTCTTAGTTCACTATTGGCTGTTGACAGGGCGGGGGGTAAGGAAAGTTTCCAAATTCATGTTTGAAAACGATCACTTTAAAATATATATATATATATATATATATATATATATATATATATATATATATATATATATATATATATATATATATATATATTCCTGAATGTACTGTTATAATCTGATGTGCTAAGGTGATACGGTTCTGAATGTTAATGAAATGCACTTTTTAATTATTATTTTTTGCACAGAGTTTATCATACTTTCAAACTTGCTGCAAGATGTCTACAAAAATTGAATGGTATCTGAATTTAAGCTTTGTGAAACACCCTTGTTACTTCCTTTCTTTAACTTAAATTCACATTTAAATTCATGCTTGCCTGTTCATTCAATATCTTTTTAATGTTCGTTCTGAATTAAGTAAACAACAGCCTAGTGCTCCAGAGCTGCTGTTGACCAGGGGCCACATGTAAAGGTCAGGAGTGCAGCATGTGGCCTCTGGGTCGTACTTTGAGTATCACAGCTCTACAACAAGGTTTTGTAAATTTTTGACAGTTTACGAGCAGTGGGACTGTAATAGTTGGAGCACTACTGTTGAACATTATTGGAACTGACACCAGTGCGGTTGTCCTAAGACCAACACTGCTCTTTTCTTGTTTGTATAAAGTTTTACATGTCCTTGATGTGGAAAACTCACAAATTCGTTTTTCACTACTGTGAGGCCTGATTCTCCTATACGATAACACTAGGTTACCTTATTACATTTAATACATTTTGTTTGGGAGCAGTTAGAAATGTCATGTTTGATATCTAAGTAATTCTAATTTAAAATACTCTTTAACCCTTTCGCTGCAGGGGTAATTCTCCTGCAGTGCAGGGGGGGAGGACCGCGCATGGTGCCGCGGTGCTCATGACCAGCCCAGCTCGCCACGAGGCACAGTGGAGCTGGGCTCTTCATGACTCTGCCCACTCCCATAGAACGTCTGCACAGGCGTGGAATTCACCGCGCGGGGGAGTGGCGCGGCTGTTATGACGAGCTGGCCTCGTCAAGAGCACAGCTCCACTGTGCCTCATGACGAGCTGGGCTCATCATAAGCATGCAAGGGGTTAACAGTAACGTTGGGGTTTAAGTCACAGTTCAAAAAATGCAACTTTTTAAGTCTCGCAGCCCTAGCGCTGGAGCGCACGTGACCTCCTCGCTCTGCAAGGCTTATTGTCATCGATACACTTTCAGAAGGGAACTTGAAACTCTGCCCCTTCTTCCCATTGGCTTGCATTATAGTTCAGGCTAAACGCTGTCTTTTGATTGTTAAAGGGGCCTTGTTAGTCCCTCCTTGTTACCTCCTGTCTCCTTTTGGCCTCGCCCATCCGGACTGGATCTTTTACTTGCAGCGTGATACTGTCTTCTTTAATTAGTGGGTGAGCACTTTCTTTTTGTCATTCCGGCTGCAAAGCGCGATGCTCTAAGTTTTATGTTTTTTTATTTATTTTAATGAGCACAGCACCCGCTAGGGACACTGCTCTCACTTTATTTATTTATATTTTCGCAGCGTCCATTTCAGGGACACCCCGCTCTGTTGTTTTTTTTTTTTTACTGAGGCCGGGATGGGGGGATTCCTCACATGCTGCGGATTTACCCTTCTTTTTGTAGGTCTTGCTGAACCAACGCGCATGCGTTGTTCTGCGAGATTATAGTGGGCAAAACAGCTCTTGAAACCTGCGAGGATTGTCCCCAATGCATGTGAGGTACTCAAGCGTGACGCTTCTCCTGCGCGTGCTTGAGTACCTCACATGCATTCCCTCCCACTCGCTCGCACATCAAAGGCTGCTGCTCCCCTGCCAATGCGCTCCAGCCCGCCCTCCCCATAGCAATGCCAAGAGCTTGTTTTATTGCCGCGTGGCGTCACTTTCACAGCCGTGCGGCGCCAATGCTTGTTATTTTATTGTGCCTTTATGCCCCCTGTTAGACTCGTTTTTTGGGCCCTTCTGCCCGCAGTTAGACTCGTTTTTCCCTTGTTTTTTGCAGTAATCTGGTGATTTTAGGCACTATCTCGCACTCGTGTAGCTCTTGTTCCTCTGCCCATTTGTGCTTCCAGTAGATTCCGTCATAACCTCCCCTTGGCCGGCCATACTTTCACTTTCACAGCTCGCATTTCTCCTCCCCCTATCCTCAGTTCACTTCCGGTACAGAGGTGACCCAGTGCCTGTGCCTCGCTTCAGCGCACCCACTCCAGGTAAGCCGGCTGCTCTCACCCGCCCCTATTTCACTCAGAAACCTGCTTGTTTTGAGAGTAATGGTCCAGTGTTGTTTTCTGTTCTTTAAAGCGGTTATGAGCACGTTTTAAAACCACGGTGTAACTACTGAAGATAAACTCCCTCAAATAGTGCTTTTCACTGTGTGTGTTAGAATAGGGTGCGATCTAATTATACACGTACGTGCTTGCAGTCGTTGCTAATCAAGGCAGGAAACAAACTATTCTTACAGAAATCTGTAAAAATGCTGAGTATATATATGTATTTTTTTTTAACCCTCCTCCTTCCCATTTGCTTCTTAACGTAAGTTTTGTGTTTTTTTTTTTTTACCACACAATATCTTCTACGTAATCCTGGATGTCGGCAAATATTAGTTAATCTACCTATTCCCGCTGGCGAAAGACAATAACGAGTCTTTGTCACCTAGCAGCCATTTGTTTTTGTTTTTTACCTAGCGGTGTTTAATAGCTTTATTCATTTACACGGTGTAAGGGGCTTTTCAACAATAATATTCTATTCACACCAGTTCATGAAGTGTCCTGAAGCTTGGTCCCATCCATGGTGTTTCTTTTTGGCACAGGCGTGTTTTTAGACTTTCTTATCAGTCCGTCGTATAAATTAACCCTAGAATTGTTTCTGTGGTGGTGTTCGGCCACCGTATTTAAGAAGGTAAACCGCTTCTTCTCCCCCCCTCCGCTTTGTTCTCTGCCTGTGCTTGCAGTTCATTTGCCATCTTGTTATACTTGAATGATCCTAATGTGTTGCTTAAATCGTGGATGCACTGGGTAATCCAGATTAACAGTCCATGTACAATCTTTATGGCATCTCAGCCATGTACCGGGTTCCTCTGCATTTGCATTGTCTCGGCTCAAATATCATGTCTAATTGCTTTGTTTATGCCACTTGTGCTTGTTGTCTGTGTTTCTTGGTTGGCAGTGGAGAACCTATTTGCTAGCGGTTTGTGGACTGTAACTTGGTGTGCTAGGGGAGTCGTTAGATAGTTATGTGGTTTGGCGCGAACACCTGCAAATATCATTGTTTTACGATATTTAGCTTTACTTAAACTCCCTACGTTAGGGTAGGGTGAGCTATGGAAGTTAATGATTGGATAGCGGAATCTTTATGCCCTCTGTTAGACTCGTTTTGTGTGCCTTTGTGCCCTCTGTTAGACTCGGATTTTGTGCCTTTCTGCCCTCTGTTAGACTCGTTTTTTGTGCCTTTCTGCCCCTGTTAAACTTGTTTTTCTGCCCTCCTGCCCTCTGTTAGACTCGTTTTTTGTGCCTTTCTGCCCTCTGCATCACCACATCATCACTCAGCGCTACCCCAGCATCACTCAGCACCACCACATTATCACTCAGCACCACCACATTATCACTCAGCACCACCACATTATCACTCAGCACCACAACATTATCACTCAGCGCCACCACAGCATCACTCAGCACCACCCCAGCACCACTCAGCACCACCACAGCATCACCACAGCATCACTCAGCACCACCCCATTATCACTCAGCACCACCACAGCACCACTCAGCACCACCACAGCACCACCACAGCACCACTCAGCACCACCACAGCACCACTCAGCACCACCACATTATCACTCAGCACCACCACATTATCACTCAGAACCACCACAGCACCACTCAGCACCACCACAGCACCACTCAGCACCACCACAGCACCACTCAGCACCACCATATTATCACTCAGCACCACCACATTATCACTCAGCACCACCACATTATCACTCAGTACCACCACAGCACCACTCAGTACCACCACAGCACCACTCAGCACCACCACAACACCACTCAGCACCACCACAACACCACTCAGCACCACCACAGCACCACTCAGCACCACCACAGCACCACTCAGCACCACAGCACCACTCAGCACCACCACAGCACCACTCAGCACCACCACAGCATCACTCAGCACCACCACAGCATCACTCAGCACCACCACAGCATCACTCAGCACCACCACAGCACCACCACATTATCACTCAGCACCACCACATTATCACTCAGCACCACCACATTATCACTCAGCAGCACCACAGCACCACCACAGCAGCACTACCACAGCACCACTCAGCACCACAACAGCACCACTCAGCACCACCGCCTTATCACTCAGCACCACCACATTATCACTCAGCACCATCACATTATCACTCAGCACCACCACATTATCACTCAGCACCACCACAGCACCACCACAGCACCACCACAGCAGCACTACCACAGCACCACTCAGCACCACAACAGCACCACTCAGCACCACCACCTTATCACTCAGCACCACCACATTATCACTCAGCACCACCATATTATCACTCAGTACCACTCAGCACCACCACAGCATCACTCAGCACCACCACAGCCCACTCAGCACCACCACAGCCCACTCAGCACCACCACAGCATCACTCATCACCACAACAGCACCACTCAGCACCACCACAGCACCAACCATCACCACCACTCAGCACCACCACAGCACCACTCAGCAGCACCACTCATCACCACCACACCACCACAGCACCACTCAGCACTACCACAGCACCACTCAGCTCCACCACTGCATCACTCAGCACCACCACAACATCACTCCTCGCCATCACAGCATCAATCTGTGCAACCATTCAACAACAACTGGCTCAAATATGCTCTCTCAATGTTTCAAGCTTTATTACAAATGTCACAAAAAGATGTTAATATTTCACTTCTGTTCTTGGATTTTCATCACAATAAAATACACTGAACATAATCTTCCCAAAAGTTATTTACAAAAGTTTAAGCTATTGCCATTATAAATTACAATAACTTGTATTTAAGTATTAATTATTAACAAAAAAATAAAAGCCATTGTTATTTGTAATATTAATACATCTAAGTCATGTAAATACAACACATATTGCATTACAAATGCTATAGGTGACACGTTTGCGAAAGTTAAAACTATTGGCATTGTAAATGACAAAGCTATTAATTTAGCTATTTTCAAAACCAACACACAAATAAAAAATTTGTCATTTACAATACCAATACCTCAAACTTTCCTAATGCGAGACCTATTGCATTGCAAATGCTTGTTTGTGGCTTACAATTGTTTATTAGTCATCAATATAGCGATTTTCGGCATAAAGCGCATTTTTTTTCCTCTTGATTTTCAGCCAGGTTGAATGAAGCCATGAAAAGTGTTTTGTTTTCTCCCCTTGTGTCTTAGAGAAAAGAATCTAAGCCGGACAAAAGAAAAGGTTTCGTTTTCTAACACAACAAATCCAATTTGACCGCCAGCCGGTGGTATCTGTCGCCGACTCGCCGCTGTATCTTTTCCTTCTGTGGAAGGATGACTGCGGGATCTCAGGGAAGGCCAAGACGGATTTGGGAGCTTTTGGCTCTCCGTCTGGCCTATTGGATTTTGATAAGCAGGGTATTGCAGTTTAATAATGTCCTCTATTTATTCTCAGACAGTCCTTAACATGCCTCTTTATTTGTCCCCAAAGCCTCTTCAGCGAGACCTTTTTATTACGTCTCTCTCAGCCAGCTCACTGGGGAGCCAGCCGGGACAAGAGTGGTAGATAGATAACACAATAGATTATGTCCCGCAGATGTTTTCTCTCTGCTGGTACCAGCTATTCCCTCTAATTAAAACAGAGACTAAATGGAGAGCCCACGCCCCTAGGGAGTGCCTGTCAAAGCAGCGTAAAAAAAATAGTACATCCTGAGGAGGTTAGGAGGACACCGGGGCTCGGCGTGTGAGCCCGAACATTCTAACATAGTGACTTTTAAGAAGACACTGAGGAAGGAAATGTCAGCCTTTTCTTTCTCCCCGCAGAAGGCCTCATGTGCTGGCAATCAGTGCATACTGTACCCATCAGGGTGCATGTAATTGGATATTTTATCACCTGTGTTGTGTTTTAAATGTGTGGTTTTCCCTGCCCATGATTGCCTTCATTTAGTGTGTTGAATTGTGGGATTTGCAGTCCAACCTCTGTAGTTTGTCCCTCTCATCCCTTTGTGACAAATCTGTTTTCCCTCCAAATTTCTCCATTGCTTTGTGCTTAGGCCTGTGTGCTCAAACAGTGCACCCCCAGCTACCATTTTGTGTTCACAAGCCAGTGAGACCAGCCCCCCTGCCCCCCACCCCAGCAAGAGGGATTTTCTATATCAGAGGGTGCTTCTGTGAGCTGTTTAAACTGTATTTACTGGGGCCTGTGCACTTCGTTTTTTGGCCAGCAGGGGGAGTAAAGCTTTATTCAAACAGTATTGTTCGATTTCGAGTTAGTGAAGCCTTTACCTTCTGAAGTCCAACGTTATGGATTGAGCCTGTCTATCTCCTAGGAGATTCTGAACAGGAGCAAGCAGCTGCCCAGACCCCACCCCCAGGCCAGCAGACCATTGGCTATACAGCTATCAGGCAAGTCTGAGCCCTCCTCTCACACCTGCCCAGGCCCCTGAAGGCCTTGCTGGGTGCACCCCAAATCATTCTCCTCCATCTTGTGAGTTGCAGCCCACATGTGCCCCAGATTGCAGTGAGCAGAGTCCAGGAAGTGGTAAGGAGACAGACTAGTGCTGTCTCTTCCCAAGACAAAAAGTTGTTTAAACAAGCATTTACAATGCAACGGTCTCGCCTTTGCAAAAGTTAGCGCTTTTGGCATTGTAAATGACAAATGTTTTATTTATGTGTTGGTTTTGGAAACAGATAAATAAATGGCATTGTCATGAGCAGTAGAGAGTGAGTAGTAGAGAGTGAGTAGTAGAGAGAGTAGTAGAGAGAGTAGTAGTGAGTAGTAGAGAGAGTAGTAGTGAGTAGTAGAGAGTGAGTAGAGAGCAGTAAGTGAGTAGTAGAGTGTGTAGTAGAGAGTAGTGAGTGTGTAGTAGAGAGTAGTGAGTGTGTAGTAGAGAGTAGTGAGTGTGTAGTAGAGAGTGTGTAGTAGAGAGTGTGTAGTAGAGAGTGTGTAGTAGAGAGTGTGTAGTAGAGAGTGAGCAGTAGAGACTAGTGAGTGTGTAGTAGAGTGGTGAGTGTGTAGTAGAGTGGTGAGTGTGTAGTAGAGTGTGTAGTAGAGTGTGTAGGAGAATGTGTAGTAGGGAGTGTAGTAGAGTGTGTAGTAGAGAGTGTGTACTAGAGAGTAGTGAGTGTGTAGTAGAGAGTGTGTAATACAGAATGTGAAGTAGAGAGATTGAAGTAGAGAGATTGAGGTAGAGAGATTGAATTAGAGAGATTGAGGTAGAGAGATTGAAGTAGAGAGTGTGGAGTAGAGAGTGGAGAGTCTGTAGTAGAGTGTAGTAGAAAGTAGTGAGTGTGTAGTAGAGTAGTAGAGAATGTGTAGTAGAGTAGTAGAGAGTAGTAGAGGGTGTGTAGTAGAGTGTGTAGTAGAGCGTGTGTGTAGCAGAGTGTGTAGTAGAGTGTAGTAGAGTGTGTAGTGTAGAGTGTGTAGTGTAGAGTGTGTAGTAGAGAGTGTGTAATGTAGAGTGTGTAATGTAGAGTGTGTAATGTAGAGTGTGTAATGTAGAGTGTTTAATGTAGAGTGTGTAATGTAGAGTGTGTAGTAGAGTGTGTAGTAGAGTGTGTAGTAGAGTGTGTAGTAGAGTGTGTAGTAGAGAGTGTAGTAGAGAGTGTAGTAAGTAGTGACTGTAGTAGATAGTGTGTAGTAGAGAGTGTCTAGTATAGAGTGTGTCGAAGAGAGTAGTGGCTGTAGTAGTGAGTGTGTAGTGAGTGTGTAGTAGAGTGTGTAGTAGAGAGTAGTGACTGTAGTAGAGAGTGTGTAGTAGTGTGTAGTAGAGAGTAGTGACTGTAGTAGAGTGTGTAGTACAGTGTGTAGTAGAGAGTAGTGACTGTAGTAGATAGTGTGTAGTAGAGAGTGTCTAGTATAGAGTGTGTCGAAGAGAGTAGTGGCTGTAGTAGTGAGTGTGTATTGAGTGTGTAGTAGAGAGTAGGGACTGTAGTAGAGAGTGTGTAGTAGTGTGTAGTAGAGAGTAGTGACTGTAGTAGAGTGTGTAGTACAGTGTGTAGTAGAGAGTAGCGACTGTAGTAGAGAGTGTGTAGTAGAGTGTGTAGTAGAGAGTGTGTAGTAGAGAGTAGAGTGCGTAGCAGAGAGTAGTGAGTGTAGTAGAGAGTGTGTAGTAGAGTGTGTAGTAGAGAGTGTGTAGTAGAGTGTAGTAGAGAGTAGAGTGCGTAGCAGAGAGTAGTGACTGTAGTAGAGAGTGTGTAGCAGAATGTGTAGTAGAGAGTAGTGACTGTAGTAGGGAGTGTGTAGTAGAGAGTAGTGACTGTAGTAGAGAGTGTGTAGTAGAGAGTGTGTAGTAGAGAGTGTGCAGTGATTTGAGTTTTACATCAAATTAAAAACGGGAACGGAACAAACTCATCCTATACATTATTGTGGTAGGTGCCCACGCATATAGGGTTAAATGATGCGTTAGATGCCACAGGTCCCACCAACACGCTTCCTTTATGATAGGAGAATGCCCAACATCGCGGAGATTTGCTCTCTGCTCTTCCCGGATATTTGTATTTTCAAATGTATAATGTTATCCTGCTAAACGAAGACGATGCTCAAACTATAAAAGAAGAGGGTTTCACAGATATGTTAGTCCTTCCGGGCAAACAAAATGACCCAAAGAAAGATCAAGTGACAGTGTAGAGCTCCAAGTGAGTCTTAATAAAATCAGTGTCTGGAACGCATAGCATCAAAAAACGAGCGGGGCATCAAACTGCAGTGTCATTCAATCAAAGCTTCAAGGCTTCTGAGCGCTAGCCGAGAATTATTTTTTGTGAAGCACTAATCACTGTGGAAGGTGCCCCTGCTATCCCAGATGTGAGAAGTCAGTCTGATATGAAAATAAGCAGTATTTGGAATGAATGTATTTGGCAGGGGGAAGGTGGGGCGGCGCAAGACCGTACTGACGAGTGAACAGGAGCCATTTTGTACCGAGTGATTCTGCCTGTGTGCATGTAGACAAACCAGGCAGCAGCATGAGCATGTGATTCGGTAAAATAACAAGCATTTACAATGCAATGGTTTTGCCTTTGTTAAAGTTAGAGCTATTGGCATTGCTCTTGACACTCTGAAGCTCCACTCTGCATTCTGAAGCTCCACTCTGCACTCTGAAGCTCCACTCTGCACTCTGAAGCTCCACTCTGAAGCTCCACTCTGAAGCTGCACTCTGAAGCTGCACTCTGAAGCTGCACTCTGAAGCTCCACTCTGAAGCTCCACTCTGAAGCTCCACTCTGCACTCTGAAGCTCCACTCTGCACTCTGAAGCTCCACTCTGCACTCTGAAGCTCCACTCTGCACTCTGAAGCTCCACTCTGCACTCTGAAGCTCCACTCTGAAGCTGCACTCTGAAGCTCCACTCTGAAGCTGCACTCTGAAGCTCCACTCTGCACTCTGAAGCTCCACTCTGAATCTGAACTCTGAAGCTCCACTCTGAATCTGCACTCTGCACTCTGAATCTCCACTCTGCACTCTGAAGCTCCACTCTGCACTCTGAAGCTCCACTCTGCACTCTGAAGCTCCACTCTGCACTCTGAAGCTCCACTCTGCACTCTGAAGCTCCACTCTGAAGCTCCACTCTGAAGCGCCACTCTGAAGCGCCACTCTGAAGCTCCACTCTGAAGCTCCACTCTGAAGCTCCACTCTGAAGCTCTACTCTGAAGCTCTACTCTGAAGCTCTACTCTGCACTCTGAAGCTCCACTCTGAAGCTCCACTCTGAAGCTCCACTCTGAAGCTCCACTCTGAAGCTCCACTCTGAAGCTCCACTCTGCACTCTGAAGCTCCACTCTGAAGCTCCACTCTGAAGCTCCACTCTGAAGCTCCACTCTGAAGCTCCACTCTGAAGCTCCACTCTGCACTCTGAAGCTCCACTCTGAAGCTCCACTCTGAAGCTCCACTCTGAAGCTCCACTCTGAAGCTCCACTCTGAAGCTCCACTCTGAAGCTGCACTCTGAAGCTCCACTCTGCACTCTGAAGCTCCACTCTGAAGCTCTACTCTAAAGCTCCACTCTCCACTCTGAATCTCCACTCTGAAGCTCCACTCTCCACTCTGAATCTCCACTCTCCACTCTGAAGCTCCACTCTGAAGCTCCACTCTGAAGCTCCACTCGGAAGCTCCACTCGGAAGCTCCACTCGGAAGCTCCACTCGGAAGCTCCACTCTGCACTCTGAAGCTCCATTCGGAAGCTCCACTCTGCACTCTGAAGCTCCACTCTGAAGCTCCACTCTGCACTCTGAAGCTCCACTCTGAAGCTCCACTCTGCACTCTGAAGCTCCACTCTGAAGCTCCACTCTGAAGCTCCACTCGGAAGCTCCACTCTGAAGCTCTACTCTGAAGCTCCACTCTGAAGCTCCACTCTGAAGCTCCACTCTGAAGCTCCACTCTGAAGCTCCACTCTGCACTCTGAAGCTCTACTCTGAAGCTCCACTCTGCACTCTGAAGCTCCACTCTGAAGCTCCACTCTGCACTCTGAAGCTCCACTCTGAAGCTCTACTCTGAAGCTCCACTCTGCACTCTGAAGATCCACTCTGAAGCTCTACTCTGAAGCTCCACTCTGCACTCTGAAGCTCCACTCTGAAGCTCCACTCTGCACTCTGAAGCTCCACTCGGAAGCTCCACTCTGAAGCTCCACTCTGCACTCGGAAGCTCCACTCGGAAGCTCCACTCGGAAGCTCCACTCGGAAGCTCCACTCGGAAGCTCCACTCTGCACTCTGAAGCTCCACTCGGAAGCTCCACTCTGAAGCTCCACTCTGCACTCTGAAGCTCCACTCTGCACTCTGAAGCTCCACTCTGAAGCTCCACTCTGCACTCTGAAGCTCCACTCTGCACTCTGAAGCTCCACTCTGAAGCTCCACTCTGAAGCTCCACTCTGCACTCTGAAGCTCCACTCTGAAGCTCCACTCTGAAGCTCCACTCTGAAGCTCCACTCTGAAGCTCCACTCTGAAGCTCCACTCTGAAGCTGCACTCTGAAGCTGCACTCTGCAGCTCCACTCTGAAGCTCCACTCTGCACTCTGAAGCTCCACTCTGAAGCTCTACTCTGAAGCTCCACTCTGCACTCTGAAGCTCCACTCTGAAGCTCCACTCTGCACTCTGAAGCTCCACTCTGAAGCTCTACTCTGAAGCTCCACTCTGCACTCTGAAGCTCCACTCTGAAGCTCTACTCTGAAGCTCCACTCTGCACTCTGAAGCTCCACTCTGAAGCTCCACTCTGCACTCTGAAGCTCCACTCTGAAGCTCCACTCTGAAGCTCCACTCTGAAGCTCCACTCGGAAGCTCCACTCGGAAGCTCCACTCGGAAGCTCCACTCTGCACTCTGAAGCTCCACTCGGAAGCTCCACTCTGAAGCTCCACTCGGAAGCTCCACTCTGAAGCTCCACTCTGCACTCGGAAGCTCCACTCGGAAGCTCCACTCTGAAGCTCCACTCTGAAGCTCCACTCTGAAGCTCCACTCTGAAGCTCCACTCTGAAGCTCCACTCTGTACTCTGAAGCTCCACTCTGAAGCTCCACTCTGAAGCTCCACTCTGAAGCTCCACTCTGCACTCTGAAGCTCCACTCTGAAGCTCCACTCTGCACTCTGAAGCTCCACTCTGAAGCTCCACTCTGAAGCTCCACTCTGAAGCTCCACTCTGCACTCTGAAGCTCCACTCTGAAGCTCCACTCTGAAGCTCCACTCTGAAGCTCCACTCTGAAGCTCCACTCTGCACTCTGAACGGTCAGACTCCAAAAATCGGCCCTAATCACAATAGTATTATTTCACCTGCGTGAATATAAGTCTTTGAAATTCTGGCCAGTGGTAATACACACAAGTAATATAAAATTGTTGTTCCAAAGAGCATTAAATGGAAATAAAACAAGTACCAGACCCATTGACGCCTGCACCTTAAAAGTGAAACTGACTGAAGCAAGCGCCAGGGCCACGTTGAAAAAAAAAGCCACACACATTAGATGCAGTCAAGGCGCGCTCACGAGGTCAGAAGGCACTCCACATGAACAACTACCAGACACATTGTTTCATTTCACTTTGAAAGTGCAGGCGTCAAAGTGAAACTGACTAAAGGAAGCGCACGGCCCATTAGATGCAGTCAAGGCGCGCTCATGAGGTCAAATCTCCAAAGGAGAAGCTCGTGACAGCCTGACTACAGCAGAAAAAGCTTGTAACAGTCTGATGTCCACAATATTCCCAGAAAAGTGGCAACATAAGTTGTCTCGCATAGACAGCAAAAGCTTCGCTTTTGCTTTCGTCTAGGCGAGACCTAAAAACGATTTTCACTTTCTGTGTTTACTGTCTATGCCTGTGGTTGTTACAGTTAAAAATGTTAGTTTTAGCCTGCCTGTAATTGTATATTTTATCACCTGTGTTGTGTTTTAAATGTGTGGTTTTCCCTGCCCATGATTGCCTTCATTTAGTGTGTTGAATTGTGGGATTTGCAGTCCAACCTCTGTAGTTTGTCCCTCTTATTCCTTGGTGACAAATCTGTTTTCCCTCCAAATTTCTCCTTTGCTCTGTGCTTAGGCCTGTGTGCTCAAACAGTGCACACCCAGCCACCATTTTGTACTCACAAGCCAGTGAAACCAGCCCCCCTGCCCCCCCCCACCCTCTCCCCTCCCCAGCAACAGGGATTTTCTACATCAGAGGGTGCTTCTGTGAGCTGTTTAAACTGTATTTACTGGGGCCTGTGCACTTCGTTTTTTGGCCAGCAGGTGGAGTTAAACGTTTTTTTCAAACAGTATTGTTAGATTTCGAGTTAGTGAAGCCTTTACCTGCTGAAGTCTAAAGTTGTGGATTGAGCCGGTCTGTCTCCTAGGAGATTCTGAACAGGAGCAAGCAGCTTCCAACTCCCTGGCCAGCAAACCTTGTCTGAGGTTGCTGGGACCTTATATGGTGTGCTGGTGGTTGGCACATGTCTACACTGATTGGTGGTTGTATCTGGTGTTTCATTGGGTTAGGGTTAATGTCCTCATTGCTGGGTATTTGAGGGTTCTGATTGGTTTCTCGGTCTGTGAGTCAATCATTGCAGGGTTGGGACTAGGGCTAGGGTTCGGATTTCTATAGGAAGACGGGACTAGGGCTTCCTATGTTATTGGTTGTTCGGAGTAGGGTGGGACTAGGGCTAGGGTTAGACCTTTAATTGGAAGTAGCTATTTAGTGCTTCTGGTGTGATAGGTTGTTGGACCACTTGTGGGACTAAGAGTAGGGTTAGTCTTTCTATTGGAAGTAGGGACTAGGGTTACCTGTACCATTGGCTGCTTGGACTTGGGTTGGGACTAGTGGTAGGGCCAAGGCCTTTATTGGACGTAGAGATCAGGGTTTTTGAACTGATTCGGTGCTTGGACTAGGGTTAAGATTGGCTGCAAGGTCCTAGTCTCCTATTGGTTCTAGATGTTAAGGCTAGTGTTGTGATTGGATAGTGTTAGGGCTAGGGTTCCCATTGGCTGAAGGGGTCACCTGATTACTAGGGCTACAAAAAAGGCCAGACTTAGGGCGTCTCAACCCGGGTGTCGAGGCTAAGGGTGGAGAGGACAAGGGTAGTTGCCTGTTTGGGCCTGTTCGAGACTGGTCGGGACTAGGGCCAGAAATGCTGCCCTTTTTCTCATTTAAAAAAATAAATAAAAAAATACTTCACTCTTTTATCCCTCCACTATCCTTTTTCAATCAAAATTAACAGACTAACATGTTCACTTCTCAAATTCCATATTCCATATTCAACTATATTAATATACTGCCCAAATAACTGAATAACATATCTACTACTCAAATTACTTCATATTTATACTATACTAATTTTCAACACTAATCCTTTATGGGTTTCGGAGTGGCATGCTACTCGCCAAAAAAGCGCTTCAACACCCACCAGGGGTAACAAGTGCTATATGAATGCAAATCTTTCTTCCCCTTTTATCCATCCGCTATCCTTCTCACTCCAAGTAACAGACTAATATCCACCACTGAAATTACCTCATATTTCACCATATTAATTCACCACTAATCCTTTATAAGCTCCATAAATAGCATGCGTCAACAAGCGAGCGATAAATAAATACTAACCTTTGTCCTACTCTATCCTTCTGCTATCATTCCAAATCCAAATAACCGACTAACCTATCCACCACTCAAAATTTATTTGCATGTTTCACTATACTAATTCAACACTAATCCTCTGTGGGTCCCGGAGTAGCGTGCTACCCGCCGAAAAAGAGCTTTGACGCCTTGCCAGGGGTAGTAAGCGCTATATAAATGCAATTACAATATAATACAATACAATACAATACATGTTTAGGCGCCTGTAAAAATGCTAATAATAAAAATAACAATGGGCCAGATTCTTAAAAAAAAAGTCAAAATTCGCGCTAGCACACTTACACTTACTTTATTTAAGGTTTTATATAGCACTGACTAGACCCAGAGGTATCAGAGCGCTTTACATGAGCAGGAGCAGTCCAATAAAAACAATAGTTCAGAGCAAAAAACAACAATCAAGAGCAAGCTCCATTTAGACAGGGGAGACAGAATTCTGAATGATTCACAGGTTAAATACATTGAAATAATAAAATCGAGGTAACGACTCAGAGTACGCAAAAGAGTCTGAACAGGGAAAACAAGTTGTAGAGGTAGGGGGACCCCTGTTAGGAGGAGGGTGGAAAGCAAATGGATAAAATACCGGGGAGAGTGCCAAGCAACAGCTAACACCACAGAAATTAGAGCAGCTAGGATAGATGAGTGACCATGGAGAGCGAAGGCCAGGGTGCACAAAAAGAAGAGTTAAAAGGGACAGCGAAAGGTAAAAACAGGTTAGCAGAAGGATAACTAATACAGGGGAAAAACGGAAAGCCAGGTCTGAAGAGAAAATTATAGACTCCAATAATTGTTGAGTGGGTGCCGTTTTAGGTCTCTCTTAAAGCAGAGGTAGGAGGGGTTACAGCGCAGGTCCCTCGGGAGGGAATTCCAGATGCTTGGAGCAATACGAGAGTAGGAGCTAGTTTGGGTGGATTTCTTTTTAACAAACGGGGGAACGAGGAGGAGAGCTGTGGAGCTTCTCATCAGTCTGGAGCAGCTGGTTTGAGTTTGTTTCTTAGATATGACAGAGATTGTGGGTGGAGTGCTTTGTGCGTGATGCAGGCAGTCTTCTAAAAGCATCTTCCTTCGATGGGCAGCCAATTTAGGCATTTGAGGGCAGGCATGATGTGGTCATATCGTTTACAGTCGGTAATGAGCCTGGCCACCAAGTTGAGCACAGCTCTAAGGGGGGCCAGGTGGACTTTAGGGGTACCAGTGAGGATAGCATTGCCGTAGTCCGGTTTGGAGAGGACTAATGATTTTATGACCCATTTGAAGTCGTCTTGAGGGATGAAGGGTTTGATTTTCTTGAGGCGTCAGAGTAAAAAGTGCTCCTTTGGCTGAGTTATTTATATGGTCCTTCAGTGCCAAATTTTTGTCAAGTATAAAACCTAGGTATTTCGCCGAGTTAGATAAGGTGAGCAGACTGTTAAGGGCATTGAGGTCCGAGATCCAGCCTTGGATGTGGAGACAGTTGCTTTTTGGAGAGAAAATATTAATTTCCGGTTTGTTAGGGTTCAGTTTAGGATGGCTGGAGTAAAACCAGGATTGAATCTTGCTCAGAGTGTTGTTTAAACAAAGTACATCAGTATGGGATTTGATTTTATAGTAGAGTTGGGTGTCATCAGCATAGAGGTGATAGTCGATCCCGGCTTGTTTCATAATGAGAGTAAAGGGTTCCATAAAGAGGTTAAAGAGAGAGGAGGAGAGATTTGATCCCTGGGGGACACCCAGCTATAGGATTGGAGAGGCAGGAGTTGATTTTTATTTGGTGGGTTCGGTGCTTAAGGTAGGAAGTGAACCATTTAAGGACGAATCCATTTACGCAAGAACGAGCTTTAAGAGATTCCAGTAAGGAAGAATGATTGACTTTATTGAATACTGCAGAGAGGTCAAGGAAAAAAGGAGAATAACAAGGCAAGGGAGCGGTGAATGTCATCAACAATATTCAGCATGGTGGTTTCTGTACTACAGCCTTTCCTGAATCCAGATTGTAGGGAGTCAAGTAAGTTGAATTTGCCTATGTGGCTGTTGAGTTGAAGAAATGCAGCTTTTAGTTAGAAGTGGGAGGTTGTTAGGATCAGCATTAAGGTTTTTATAAATGGGAGGGATTTGCCCGAGTTGGAGGGTTGGGGACTCATCCAATGGCAAAAGAGGTGTTAATGATTTTTGTCCAACATGGGGCAATGATATGGTTAAGGTTATGACCTAGGTTAGATGGGAGTGGGTCTTTGGTGTGCAAGGTCGGCTTTAATTTTGCAATGATATTAAAGACTTCAAGCTCAGTCATAGGATAGAAATTAGGCCAGGAGGCATTATTTTTCAATTGTAAGTTAGAAAGGCTATCACCAGAAATAGTAGGAATGGGTGGGTGATTGGGAGGATTAAGCTGGAGGGACGGTGCAGATAAAGGAGGTACGTCTAAAGAAATTTGGGTGCTAGGCAGGGCCAGAATTTGAGGGAAAGATTGATCAATTTTAGCAATTTTTTTTATCCAAGAAGAAGTTGGCAATTTCCTCACATCTTGCGATTGAGACCATCAGCTCTGGAGTGGCAGATGGTGTTTGTTTTCTGACAATGTTAAAGAGTTCTCTGGGCCTATTTCTGGCAAGATCAAGTTGGGCACAAAAGAAAGATGCCTCTTTATTGTAGTTTATGTAGATCTGGCAGATCTGAGGAGGGCAAGATGAGAGGGCGAGGGTTGTTGTCTCCATGTTTTTCCTGCTAGCCTAAGTTGTCTTCTTTCATTATTGAGTTCAGAATCGAACCTTTGCTGTTTTAGTTTGATTGGTGCAACTTGATCCAGGACCTCACAAATGGTCTTATTGAAATTTTCAGTGAGCTTATTAGCGTTCTGGGAGAGAGGGAGGAGTTGTAGTTGAGCTTGAAGTTTAGACTCGAGTTCACTAGGGTGGACTTGTTTAAGGTTTCTGGATCACATCTTTGGTTCGTTATTAACTGCTGGGGGAAAGGAAGGCGCTGGTAGAGATGTTGAACAGAATGAGATGGTGGTCAGACCAGTGAATGGGGATGATGCTGGTAAGGGAGACCAGATCAGTGGTAGAGAGGATTTTTTCAAGTGTGGCCCCTTTGATATGGGTTGGATTGTTGCATAGTTGCTTAAGGTCATTCATCTCAAGAAGGTTAATGAGGCGCCTAACTGTGGGATCAGCTGCATTATTTCAATGGATGTTGAAATCTCCAAAAAATAGATTTTTTGAGGCAGAAAGGAAGAAGTGGGTGAGAAGGTCAGATACTTCGTCAGCAAAGAGGAGAGGCTCACCCAGAGGGTGGTAGATGTTATGTAGTCTAATTGCAGGAGAGCCTTTGACAGTGAGTTCTATGCCAAGGTATTCAAATGTCAAATGATCAGTGTTCTTCAGAAGGGAGAGTTGAAACTCCGTTTCATGGTTCATAGCTAGACCACCCAACTTTCTGTTGGGTCTGTCCTGTCTAATGATGGAGTAGTGGGGTGCGGTAGGGGGGTAAGTCAACGATGGCAGTCGAGTGGTCATTGAGCCAGGTTTTGTTGAATAAGGCAATGTCAATAGCCTCACTGAGGATGGTTTCTGAAAGTTCAGTAGCATGTAATACTGCCAATCTGCAGTTAACAAGCATGCAAGAAAGGGGATTTGGGTTATCTTTAGCAGGTTTAATGGAGTTGATGGTGGCGAGTTGGCCAGAAGGTCTAGGTGAGATGAGAGTAGAAGGAACTGGGATGCTAGAGTAAGGGAGGTGATCCGTCATCGGAGACTTAGGGAGATAGGAATTATACAGAGGGGTATAGTCAGCCATCGGGCATATTGGGAGAAGTTATGAGTACAAGAGAGGAAAGTATGAGAGAAGTAGGGGCAAGCCCGGGAGTTAAGGATAGAGAGATCACCTCTGTTCTGAGTATATCTTAAACTCTTTTTTTTGCATTTTCAAAGAATGTGACTGGTTCACATCCGCATGAGTAATAAATAACACATGCAAAAAAATATCTTCACATATGAAAATGTACTTATGTCACTGGGAAAATATTTTTCTTTATGAAGATTGCTTCATCTAAGTACTTATGAATTTTGAAGGTGTCACCTACCCTGTCCTATACTGAGAAATGATTTACTCCCACCCATGTCAGGAGTAAACCCATATAACAGTAACAAACGCTCACTCTGGTATAATATGACATACAATCAAATATAAGTGATTTTGGCTTCTCAAACAATAGCTTCAATCAAGGAAAAGCAAAGTTCTAATGGCAAACCAAAAAAGCATTTTGATCAATGTATTTAATCAATTTAAATCAATGTGACAATAATACTTACTTGCTCCTCTCATCAGTCCATCAACTCTTTCATATATACACTGTTTTTATTTCACTTCATTTCACTGTATGCTCACTTGAGTCTAAGCACCTTGTCTACAAATATATTTTGTATTATTATCTACACTAACATTACACACCACATTCACTCCATAACACATGGATAACAGACTAAGGGCCAGATGTAGGAACCCTAATACCGGTCGGTAACGGCCGAAATTACCGAATTTCGGCCGTTACCGACCGGTATTAGGCATTTGGGATGTAGCTCAAGTGAGTGCTTTTCACCTGTAAGGATTCGTTATTTACCACCAACTACAAGTTGGTGGTAGATAACGAAAACCGTTAAAAAAGCAATTTTGTGCTTTTTTAACAGTGCCATGTGGAAGACATACATGCCCTTTGGGCATGTATGTGTGCCACATGTGCACCCATGCACTATTCAGGTGTGCAACAGGGTGTCAATGTAACACCCTGCCACCCTTGTAGGTCTTTCCCCCTTACCGATTCGCTAAATACCGAATCGGTATTTACCGAATTTTACAGATTCGGTAAAAATTACCGAATTAATACCTACATACCATTTAACCATTCTAAAATACCGAATCCGCAAAATTCGGTATTTTAGAATCGTTAAATGATATTTACCTACATCTAGCCCATAGTCATTTACAACGCCATTTACAACACCATTAGCTCTAACATAAGCAAATGCGGGACCTATTGCATTTACAATGCTTGTTGAAAATTGGCATTTTCACGTCCTAACAATTTAGTGTCAGCAGCTTTTTTCTTGGTAGACAAATGATTAAGTGTAGTTGGCAGTTTACCTTTGTGTATTTCTCCTAGATAGCCACATAATAGAAGGACTGGGTGTTGGTTGGAGGGGCCATCTATGCAGAATCTTGGGGGTCGGAGCTGTGCGTAGCCAGACTTGCACTTCAAAGACATTGCTTCAGCTCACACACTAAGTACTTTGCACTAGATTAATGTGATTGCAGACAACCTTTGGCTAGGACAGGGAGGCAAGACATTCCACACACTTTTGTGAGGGAATCCTCCAAAAGTTTCTTCCATTTCAAAGCTGGCAACAGGTATAAAATTGGGACTCTCAGGCCCACTCTTCAGTTAACTTCTGGACCTGCGGAAGGACTCTGATGACTGCCCTGTATCCTGCTCTGTAATTAAGAGTTTCATGAATTACTGTAACAATACATTTTATAAATTGGTGGAGAGTCCAAAGTCCAACAAAGGAAAATATAATAATTTTGAATTAAAGAACAATGACATGTATTTGTTGACATCTCAATACAATATTAATTTCCCACTGGAGATTTTCAACTTCCATTAAAGAGACGAAGTCCAAACATAGAAATTTTCACTGTTACTATGTCCGGTGGCTCCCCAACGACAATGTTTCCTCCTCGAACAACACTGGCTGCCTTGCCCTGGTGAGCTGTAATTTCTGAGTCATTTTTCTTTAAAAGTTCTTGGAGGGGGCGTGGCCAAGATGGTGACCGCAGCAGACACGAGTCTGTGAGGCTCCCGGTCCCGGCCCTAGTAATTGACCCATAGACAGCTAGAAACCCCCCCCCCCAGATAACGCCTTTTGCAGCCCTAGGCACGGGGTTGCAGCGACCGACCCGACAGTGTTGCGGAGACTGCGGCGGCTGCCCAGCGCTGTGCTTTCCCCCCGGCAGCGCTGACATCGGCCGCGAACCACGCCTGCAGGAGGGGGCCTCCGGGGCTCAGGAGGTGTGTGGCCCGGTCGGAGGGATGGCGGAGACGGAAGAGAGCCGGAGCACCGGGGGTCGAGGTGCAGCTGAGCCGGCTACACGGACGGCGGAGGTGAGAGACGGGTTGAGCGCTCCCAGAGTTGCAACGGACCGCGGGAACGTGAAACTCGAGGCCCAGGCTTCGGGGCCTACCCCGCGCGGGGTGCTGCTGGGGTGAATAGTTGCCATAACTGGAGTAAAATAAGAAGGTGCTCAGGGGGCCCCGCAACTACCAGAGGCTGGCGGACGATGTAGAAGGGGGACCAGCCGAAAGTGGGCAGAGAGCACGAAAATCGAGGCCCAGGTCCCGAGGCCCTCACATGACAGACAGGAGGCGGGTACAGCGTCAGGAGTGCTGGCGCCAAACGGAGTCCGAGTTCGAAAGCCTACAATTGAAGGACTGTTTTGTAGTCATCGCCCTGCTTCCCTGGGGATTGCCAGAACCAAACGGAGGGACCTCCTCGGGTTTGAGGTGCAACACAGCGACGCCGGGGAACCCGCACGGTTGGGTGGTAAGGAGACCCGCTGCGACCCGGAGATCAGCCCACTACGCGCAGCCGGGGCCCTGGAACTGACCAAGAGGGCCCCTATTCAGGGACTTCAACAGTTGGCGGTGGCTGAAGGAGACATTGGAGCGCGGCTGCCGGCCGAGGGTGCTCGCACTGCACGGGGGGTGCCCTGCCCAGAAGCGACGTACAGAAGAGTGCGGACACCGGTCCCCCTTGGTGGCCAGGGAGCGGGAAGTGCGGAGGCCTGAACGTTGCAGACCCCCAGGAGGCCTAGACCAACAGAGACGCGACCGGCCAGGCAGGTGTGATCCCGGGTGGTGAGTGGTGCGGAGCAGTGTGATCCCAGTGGGG
The DNA here is from genome assembly GCF_964263255.1 of Lissotriton vulgaris. NCBI lineage: Eukaryota > Metazoa > Chordata > Amphibia > Caudata > Salamandridae > Lissotriton > Lissotriton vulgaris. The sequence continues at coordinate 53,573 of NW_028249505.1, read as the reverse complement.
ACGGCGGGCCCACGAGTTTGCTGCGGACACAGAGCCACAGAAGGTTGGTGTCACTTCACAGACCTTCGGGGGAGCTGGTACACATCCGGGGGCCCAGGAACAAAGCTACGTGCCTAGCCATGTCGGGGGGCCAGCATCGGGGTGGCCGCACAATAACGGAGCTGCTGACGAAGGGGGCAGTCAAGGGAAAGAAGAGCCCGTCTGGGTCAGCGGCGACCAAGGACTCCGCAGTACGTGAAGATGAGGGATCCCCGATTACCAAAGTCTTCCTGGCGTCCCTATTTAATTCCCTGCGGGAGGATTTCCAGACTCTCAAGCAGGACATGGCGGGCGAACACCGGGAGCTCTGTCGAGATGTGGATGGTCTGGGGGAAAGAGTGGCCGCAGTCGAAGATGCGGAGCAGTCGCGGAGTGAGGAAGTGGAACACCTGCAGCAGGAAGTACTACGCCTACAGGAACAACAGCTGGACTTACAGGCACATGCGGAGGACCTTGAAAACCGCTCCCGACGGAACAACCTACGGGTCCGGGGAGTGGCATCCAAGGCGGAAGGGGACGATATCAACCGCTACTTACAGGGCCTCTTCAGGGAAATCCTGGGAGAAAACGAGGACTTCATCATCCGCATCGACAGGGCACACAGGGTGAGCCTCACGCGACAGGGCACCCGGCCCTCCCCCAGACATTCTAGCATTCCTGCCTGACTTCCCGCTGAAGGCATTACGAAGGAGGCACGCCGAAAACAACTGCTCCGCTATCAAGGACAACCAGTGGCACTTTATCACGACCTCTCCGCGATCACCTTACAGAAAAGGAGGGCCTTTAAAATCGCCACTACAATCCTACATGACTAGGGGATCCCATATTCTTGGGGTCACCCCTTTCGCCTCATTTTCAAATGGAACGGCGTCCTGCAGCAGCTCCGATCCTTGAGAGACACTTGTGCCCTGCTAGGGATTGACTTGACCGACGACTCGACAGACAATGCCGACATGAGCGGCCTCTCGCAGAGAAGACCTCCCCGCTCCACGGGGGAGGGCTGGCAACGCATACGGCGCAGGCGGTCATCTAGAGCGGCTCACAAACCGGACCCGATAACGGTGGCGCAGGAGAAAGCGGCGGCCATCCAAGAGGTGTCCAAGGACACTACAACCTCGGAGTGAGACATCTCCTTAAGAGAGAAAACAAAAAGGGAGGGGGGGTTTCCATCTATAGCTATACTTCCAAGCGGGTCTGAAAGGGGCTGGCTGGGGGCCATAGGGGTTGCCAGTGCCACGTTTCCCTTTACTGACTTCTTCCGTGGGCCTGAACAAGGTTGTGACTGGTCCAGGACTCTTATGTCTATTGGGGAGTTCCCAGTTGGGGTTAGCGGGGGCAGCGGGTTGGGGTTGAGGGTAGGGGGGCGGGGACTGATCTGCGTTCTTGGGGGTAGTTTGGCAGGGTGGGGGGAGGGGTTCCAGGTTCAGGTATGTATGGATGTGTGTGAGGACGTTTGCTTGCAGGAGGTTGGCAGAAGGGCAGAGGGGAGGAAGACTGGGGTGGCAGAGAGGGGAGCGAGAGAGGGACAGGCTTCAGTTGGGACTCTGTCTCAGGGGATACAGCTTGGAGGATTGAAGGATGCTTATGCCGGCGACTGACATGTGCCTCCTCACTTTGAATGTCCGCGGCTTGAACAACCCAGTAAAGCGCAGTCAAGTCAAGTCAAGTCAAAAGATTTATATAGCGCACTACATACCCATAGGGTCTCAAGGCGCTTGAGGAGGGGTGGGGAATTACTTGTCGAATATCCAAGTTTTAAGTAGCTTTCTGAATGCTAGGTGGTTCTGAGTAAGGCAAAGGTGAGTAGGGAGAGAGTTCCAGGTTTTAGCTGCCAGGTAGGAGAAGGATCTGCCTCCCATGGTGGTTTTGTTGATGCGAGGTACAGTGGCAAGAGCTTGGTTGAAGGATCGTAGATGACGGGAGGGGGTGTAGAAGGACAGTCGTGTGTTGAGGCACTCAGGTCCAAGTTCGTAAAGTGCTTTGTGTGCGTGGGTTAGGAGGCGGAAGGTAATCCTCTTATTTACGGGGAGCCAGTGGAGGGTTTTCAGATGACCAGAGTAGTCTTGTCTCTTCTGGAGGACTCGAAAGCGGATATTTTCCTCCTACAGGAGACACACCTCTTGCCCAAAGATTGCCATAGACTGAAGTCTCGTCATTTCCCAACGCAATTTTTCTCTTCTGCTTCCACAAAGACTGTGGGAGTGGCTATATTGGTGTCCCACCGCTTCAGAGGCAAGGTTCTACAGAAAAGCGCTGAAATTAAGGGGCGGCTGCTCTCCTACAGATTTTCATTGGGGGAAGACACTTTTACAGCCAGCTCAGTATATGCACCTAATGAGGGACAAGAAAAGTTTTTTCACCAAATTCTTAGACTGCCACGTCACCCGATAGACACATTGTGATAGGGGGGGATTTTACCTTGGTCTTTGATAACCTCCAGGACAGATCAGGGCAGCGCTATTCACAGTCAGGCACTCTGTCAGAGGGAGGACATTGCAGGATGAGAGAGCTGGGGCTGACCGATCTTTGGCGGAGCTTTCACCCGGGTACCAGGGATTACATGTACTACTCCAATGCTCACAAGACCTATGCTCGCCTAGACTACCTGTTGACATCCACCTCAATTACAGCGCTGGCCTCCCAGACTGACATTGGGGCGATGGCGCTGTCAGATCATGCGCCACTCACGGCAGTGTTCTCTTTCCCGCCCCTCGCCCGCGCTCCGCGCTGTTGGAGACTGCGCGATACGTTACTCCATCGGAAGGAGGTTATAGATAAAATCAAAGGGGCCATAAAAGAGTACATGGCACATAATCAGCCTTCTGACACTTCACACTGGGCGCTTAAGGCGGTGCTAAGGGGCGAATTTATAGCGCACTCAGCGGCGAAAAATGCAGAGCGGGCGCGTAAGAGAGAGGAACTGTCGGCTCATACTCGCGAGTTAGAGAAGATTCAGCAACGAACAGGGGCACCGAGAGTTTGGAGACAGCTCTGTCTGGCACGTCAACAGCTGGCGGCGCTTGACCAAGATCGCACCGAGTATGCAGCTTTGAGGGTCCGTCATATGTATTAGACAGGCGGGGACCGATGCGGGCGTCTACTGGGAAGGGCGCTCAGGGAGCGGGTACAGCGCCACACGGTACAAGAGATAACCACACAGGCGGGAAATAGAGTTACCGGGGATAGGGATATAGCGAATGCCTTTAGCGATTTTTATTCCTCGTTATATACCAGAGCCAGACTTGACCCCGCAGATAGTGCAGCGTTCTTACGGGCTGTCGTCCTGCCCACTATTTCACTTGAGCAGTCGGAGGCACTGGAGAGGGCGATCCGGCCGGAGGAGGTGATTTCTTCGATCTCACGACTCAAATTAGCTAAGGCTCTGGGCCCAGATGGTTACACCGCGATCTTTTACAAGACCTTCTGCCTCCAACTGGCTCCGCTGCTCACCGCTCTTTTTAACTCATTTTCAGAACCAGGTGCTATTCCGAGGGACCTGATGGAGGCCACCATCTCGGTCATCCCTAAACCTGGGAAAGACCGCATGCAATGTGGAGCCTATAGACCCATCTCCCTCCTCAACGTTGACCTCAAGCTTTATACTAGCATTCTCGCTGCCCGGCTAGCGCCCCTTATGCAGGGGTTGGTTGACCCAGATCAGGCGGGATTCACCCCCGAACGACAGACGGCCGAAAATATCAAGAGAGCGCTCCACCTGATTGAACATGCCACAAGATTGCCCGGCGAATTCATGATGCTGGCAGTGTTGATAAAGGCGGGACTGGGTGCCAAATTCGGAACTTGGGTGCTGAATTATTACACCTTTCCCACGGCGACTGTACGCATCAATGGTTGTTCGTCATCCCGCTTCCCCATAGAACGCGGGACCCGGCAGGGGTGCCCACTCTCCCCCTACTCTTTGAATTATACATGGAACTGCTGGCGCAGGCCCTGAGGGCGGATCCTAGAGTTAAAGGGATAAAATTTGGAGCCTACATCCACACAATCAGTTTATATGCTGATGATGTGCTCCTTTCTTTGGCCACCCCGAAGGAATCCCTGCCGGCCAGTGTCGAGATTCTCGATGCATTTGCGGGGGCCTCTGGCTTTAAAGTAAATATGGCAAAATCGCTAGCTCTGGATTTATCCCTGGAACACCAGACTCGCTACTCCTTGGAGGAGTGCTTTCCCTTCCGTTGGTCTTCGGAGGCGGTCCCTTATTTGGGGATTCAATTGGCGGCAACTTTTCAGGACACAATGCGTATCAACAATGCCACCCTCCGCCGTACTATCCGCGCGGAGTTCGGACGTTGGCGGCATTTGCCGATCTCCTGGCTAGGACGGGTGTCGGCGGTAAAGATGACCATTTTGCCACAGGTTTTGTACATCTTCCGGGCTATCCCGCTCTGACCGCCTGAGGGTTGGATTCGCCAAACTCAATCGGAACTTGCGCAGTTTATCTGGAACGGAAGGCACCCGAGGATGAAACAGCGGCTGGCGATGCTCCCTCCAGAGAAAGGAGGACTGGGGCTGCCTGATCTGATGCTATACTACCAGGCGATGCAACTCCGCACCCTAGTGGAGTGGAGTAGATGGGAGTCAGAGCGGCACTGGCTCTTTTAGGATCAGGCGGTCGCGGGCCGCCCACTGCAGGAAGTCCCCTTCCTCCGTAGACAACACCGACCCCCTAACCTATACGCCTCTTTCATCACCAGAGTGCCTCTGGAGGTGTGGGACCAGACTAACGCTCGACATGGTCTGACGACGTTTATGTCGCCCATGACGCCGCTGCTGGAAAATCCGGACTTCGGGCCCGGTAGGGATGTGCAGGCGTTTATTCGGTGGTGCCCGGCGGGCTGTCGGGTCTTATTCCACTTGTGGCACCTTTTGAACGCATATGTCAGGATCATGGCCTTCCAGAATCGGAGCGCCTCCGTTATTTCCAGGTGCGTCACTGGGCGCTTGACCCTAGAGTGCGAGAGGGGTCTGACCGAAAGCTCAGCCAATACGAGTACTGGCTTCTCTTTCGGACGACGGACAAACGACTTATATCGGACCTCTACCGAATGTTACTGGAGCGATATTTCTGAGTTTATAATGCGGGAAGGGCTCGCTGGGAGAGGGAGCTGGGAAGAGACATGAGCAATAAGGAGTGGGAAGACATTTGTTATCGGGCCCGACACTCTGCTTACCACATGGGCCTGACGGACACTTTTACCAAGCTGGTGTCATACTGGTATTACACGCCTAAAAGGCTGCATGAGATGGATCATACCAAGGATGCGTCCTGTTGGAGGGGCTGCGCAGAGATAGGTACATTGACACACCTCTTGTGGGATTGCACACACATTCAGGGATACTAGAAGGTGGTCCTCGATGAGATAGATACTCACTTTGATACGGAGATTCCAAGATTTCCGGCCTATGTTCTCTTAGGGCTTCCCAATGCCATTAATTTCCCCCTGAGGGCTCGAAGAGTGAGGTTAATCGCAATAGTGCTGAGCGCTGCCGTTCAGACTTTTCTGGCCTTTTGGCACACGTCACAGGTACCCACCATGCAGGGTTGGTTGGGCAGACTTTGGTCAGTTCTGGGCATGGAGAAACTGTCCCTGGTGAAAGCGGGAGATGGGGCTAAATATACAGAGTTATGGCAACCCTTCTTGTCCCTATTTATTTATTTATTTATTTTCTAAACTTCTAAAGCGCGAACAAATACCACGAATGGTGTCTCGGCGCTGGTCAGACAGAGAGGCATTTCCTGTGCATTATTGAGTGAATAACCAGGTCTTCACTTGCTTTCTGAAGAGCAGCAGTGAAGAGCTGTTTTTTATGTGATGGGGCAAGGAGTTCCAGAGCCTCGAGGCAGCCACCAAGAAGCGTCTGTCTCCCCAGGTGACTGTTCTCACTCGTTGAATGCATAGGGATGCGGATGAGGCTGATCTTAACGCCCTCTTGGGAACATACAGCTGCAGTGATTCCCTAAAAAAATCGGGTCCTTGGCTATTCAGTGCCTTGTATATAATACACAAAGCCTTGAATTTTGTTCTTTTTTTTACTGGGAGCCAGTGCAGTTGGTAGACGACGGATGAGATAGGCGCGAACTTGGGAGTTTTGGTCAAAATTCGTGCAGCGGCGTTCTGCACCATTTGTAACTTTTTGAAGACCTGCTCCTGAGCATTCAGCAGAAGCCCATTACAGTAGTCCACCTTGGATAACACCAAGGCGGACATCAGGGTTTTCCCAGCAGACAGGGGAAGGTAAGGTAGTAGCTTTTTCACTTTCCGTAGCGTAAAAAAGGAAGAGGAGACTACTGGATTGGCATGATTGGTGAAACTTAGTTTGTTGTCAAACAACACTCCTAGGTTTCTGACCTTTGAGACTGGGGTGGGTGGATTGCCCATTTCCGGTGGCCACCAGATCGGAGACCAAGATGGTTTTAGGTCTCCAAACACCATTACCTCGGTCTTATCGGTGTTTAGTTTTAGACAATTACTGTCCATCCAATGACTGATGGCTCTCATGCCCGTCTGAAAGTTGGCTGCCACTTCGATCCCGTTTTTATGCACTGCCAACACCAACTGAGTATCGTCGGCGTACCAAGTCACTCCCATTCCATAGGGTTTAATGACCCTCGCCAAGTCCGACACATAGATGTTAAAAAGTGTCGGACTCAGCGAGGATCCCTGGGGGACTCCGCAAGGCAGCACAAACGTAGGTGAATAGAAGTTCCCCATCTTTACCGACTGTTCTCTGTTAGCCAGGAAAGAGGCCAGAAGCTCCGCAGCCCTGCCCTTTATGCCCATGGCTGTGACACGGTCGATCAAGATGTTGTGATCGACCGTGTCAAAGGCCGCTGAGAGATCAAGCAAGATCAGAACAGCCGAGCAACCCTGGTCCATGATCTGTCTGATCTCTTCAGAAGCCTTGATGAGCGTCGTCTCCGTTCCATGTCCTCTTCTGAACCCAAACTGGGTGTTATCTAACAGGTTGTTATGATCAATGTAGCTAGCCAGCTGTTTGTTTATAACTTTTTCAAGTATTTTTGATGGATAAGGAAGGGCTGCTATAGGGCGATAACTTTTTAGTTCCAAGGTGTTAAGGGTGGGTTTCTTTAGAAGTGGCTTTATTATAGCAGTTTTCCAACTTTGAGGATAGTTTCCTGATTCACAGATGGTACTGCAGATGTTCTCCAGGATTGGTGCTACCACATCAGATGTTAGTTTGATGATGGTTGGTGGGCAAGGATCCAGAGGGGAACCTGACATAGTTGTTTTAATGAGATCTTTTATTTCTGATAGTGATGGAGGGAGAAATTCATTCAGAGAGGAGGATGTGAGTTGTACGTTCTTGGTGCTATCTGAAAGTTCCCCAGTCGTGATGTTATTACATTTATCAAAGATTTCTGTGACCTTGGTCCTGAAAAAGTCAGCCATTTGATTACAGAAGTCGTGGGTAGTCTCAGCGGTATTGGCTGTTGGTATAGTTGTTAGTGTAGCCACTACCTGGTATAGTTGCTTACTGGAGTTCTGTGCTTTTTCTATCTGTTCACAGAAATATTTGCTTTTTTCCAGTCTTAGCATCTTCCTATAGCCTGATAGCGCTTGTTTGTATCTTTCTTTGTCGTTGTTGTCATACTTAACTTGCCAGCGCCTTTCTAGATTGCGGCATTTCTGTCTTTCTATTCTTAGCAGTTCAGAGAACCAAGGGGCTGATGGTGTTGCACGATTTAACCGCACTCTCTTTAGAGGCGCTACTTGATTAAAGGTGTCTGTAAGCCATTGGTTGTAATTATTTGCTGCTAATTTAGGGTCTGACACTTTGGATGGTTTAGTATTTTCAAGATTCTCGGCTAGTGTATTCATATCTATGTTTTTCCAATCCCTACTGGGCCTCTGTTGCTTTTTTTGCCGAGGGTTTATTTTTGTGTTTCTTGACACAGGCGTAGAAAACCACCACTGCATGATCTGACCATACAATAGGAGTAACAGTAGGGGGGGTAATGGCCGGGTTATTCGTGAACAGTCCGTCAAGAACGTGACCTGCTTTGTGCGTGGGTGAGGTAACCAACTGGTTTAGGCCAACGGCTTTGAAATCCTCAATCAGACTCAGAGTATCTTTATCTAATGTGTTTTCTAAATGAAAGTTAAAATCTCCAAGTATTGTGAAGTCAGAGACTTCTGGCACTGTTTCTAATAAAGTGCTAATGGATTGGAGAAAAGGTGTTCGGGCCGCTGGGGGACGATAGAGCAGAACTCCATTGAACATTTGGGTGGGGGAAAGCGTGATAGAAAAGGATAATGTTTCAGCAGGGATGGTGTCTGAGGTTCCGGTTTTTACTGCTAGGTTTAGCCGTAGAATTATGGCAAGGCCGCCCCCTTTTTTTCCAGTCACAAGATCGGGGTCGGAAGCCAAGTCGGCCCATGTCTCTGTTATAAACAGAATATCCAGTTTGTGTGCTGATATTAATTTGGCAACCTCTTCTCTATGTTTGCACATAGATCTAGCGTTCACCAGTGCGCACTTAATGCGTGTGGTCTCATTACATGGTGCCCCTGGAGTTAGAGGTATCCGAGTAAGGGAATGATTGAGTTTAAAATTGCATTTTGGGCAGGCTATATGAATCACGTTGGAATACTCTTCTAAGTTAAGATGTGGGCAGTCCTGCCAAAGCATGGTGTTTTTAATCTCTAACAGATCGGAGGAAGAGTATTTCATTAACTTACTAGGATGGTGTGGTGGCTGGCTAGGAATTTGGGCCCTGGGCGCGGGTCCGGCGCGGACTGGCGCAGACTGGCACCCCTTTGGCGCGGCTTCGGCGCGCCATCGTCGCGTCCGCTGCGCCCGTCCACTGCGCTTCCGGCATGGACTCATGGTTTTATAGTAGGAGCTTGGGTGTCGGAGGGGGGTGTGGACAACAGAGATGGGCGTGTCTCTAGGCTCCTCGCTCGTGGAAATGGCGGCAGAGAAACGAGCGTTTTTGCCGATTCCAGCAAGTAAATCAGCTGATCGGCGTGGCTGAGGTGGGTGTCAGGGTTTGATAAATGAGTAAAGCAGTTTTAAAATCACAGCATACAATTATTAAAAATACGATGGTTTCTGTTCTAGGGCTCCCGGCTTCCGCCTCAGGAGTGACTCTGTCTATAGGGCAGCGCTAGTGGTCAGCGCGCTCTGTTTATAATGTGAAGGGGGCGTGGCCAACAGAGATGGGCGTGTCTCTAGGCTCCTCGCTCGTGGAAATGGCGGCAGAGAAACAAGCGTTTTTGCCGATTCCAGCAAGTAAATCAGCTGATCGGCGTGGCTGAGGTGGGTGTCAGGGTTTGATAAATGAGTAAAGCAGTTTTAAAATCACAGCATACAATTATTAAAAATACGATGGTTTCTGTTCTAGGGCTCCCGGCGTCCGCCTCAGGAGTGACTCTGTCTATAGGGCAGCGCTAGTGGTCAGCGCGCTCTGTTTATAATGTGAAGGGGGCGTGGCCAACAGAGATGGGCGTGTCTCTAGGCTCCTCGCTCGTGGAAATGGCGGCAGAGAAACAAGCGTTTTTGCTGATTCCAGCGAGTAAATCAGCTGATCGGCGTAGCTGAGGTGGGTGTCAGGGTTTGATAAATGAGTAAAGCAGTTTTAAAATCACAGCATACAATTATTAAAAATACGATGGTTTCTGTTCTAGGGCTCCCGGCTTCCGCCTCAGGAGTGACTCTGTCTATTGGCCACAGAATTCAGGGAGGTGACCTGCCCCCGTTAACTACAGCTGTTGCGGCTGTCTCAGCCCGATGCTTGATCTAAGGTTGAGTGACTGGATGCGTGTTTGGTGTGAGGAATTGGTCCTGGAACAAGGGTGGAGGGTGGGTAGGCTAAGAGGGGGTTGGGGTCTGGGGGGGGGTTGGTGGGGATCGTTCTCTCTCCTGGCATTTTCACTTTCTCTACTGATTCAGCCACCTTTCGGTTTGGAACAGGGGTCCTTTTTGCTGTTAGCCTTCTAAAAAGCCTTGCCCTGACGTTCTTGTTTCATATATAGCACTTATCGCACATGCACTGTCTGCTGTATGTTTGCTGCATTATATGAGAGTCTTTTGTTCAATAAAAAGATTTAATACTAAAAGTTCTTGGAAATCCGAAGGTAAGTGGAGACTGGGCCTAATCCACTTTGTGTATCCGAACCGTGCTCCATCGCTGTCGGCCATAACATTGGACTTTGTGTTGTGTTCTCACTTCATTAATGTTTAAGTGCTTCATAAATACTTTACACGTTGCCCCTAAATTAAGCCTTACTGTTTTCATGCCAAACTACCAGAGGGTTAAGCACAGGTTAACTCAGTGACTTTCAGCGGTTACCCTGGCAAGACTGGCTGTGGCTTGAGTAGGGTTTCACCCCTTTAACCAACAACCCAACTTCTCACAGATAAACTGTAACTTGTGTACCTCCCACGACCTACCTGGGGATGGTGCATATTAGTAAGCTCTAGGAATCTCTTTCTAATAGATGAACTCATGCAAGAAACTCACACTATATCATTTAAAGACTTTATTAATTCTTAATGCCCTAACCTAGTGCTGAGGATAAGAATAATTATTTGAGCACAAAAAAACATAATAGTTCAAATAGAATGAGCAATAAAACAATATATAAAACATGATATCAACATATTTGATGTATCATTAAACCAAACCATTGTTTGCTGATACTGGTCAATGGTAGACTCCCTCCCTTTCAATCACTAGCTAAAAATGTTCAGCACCAAAGTGCCTGCACAAGTTTCTCAAATGACCTTTCACCCACACCTTTGTTGCATGATAAAGTTGTGTTTGATTTTTGCATCTGTTTTGGCATTATGAAAGCACAGATCAGACTGACATTATGAGTCTGTGGCCTTCAGCATAAGATGTCTACAGCATACTGCATGCTCTGCTCAAAGCTCCCAGGAAAGTCTGAAGGTGACTTTCCCCTAAGATGCTTTTGCATAAGACTTAACCTTTCTACTGTGACTGCCGGCTACAGATGCAACGCTGCTGTGTTCCCTGAAACAGACATGCAATTTCCACTATGGTGTTGTGTATCATTTTAGGATCCAAGCGTAATTTACTGATTCATGCCCTTATATAGGTACAATTCACATTGCCCTAATATATAGGCATAGAAATCATAACCATATTTAGACATAACCTATGCAGTCCAAATACAGGCATGGCTACTTCCACTTGTTCCAAAAAGCCACAACCATTTCTTGGAAAACTTGGCTTCAGCAGTCAGGGACATCCCGTTGCTTGAATATTGATTTATCCAAGAATTCATGGAGTTTTCGAAGAACTACCATTCCCTTGGGGTTCTTTGATGACGTTATTATGTCCGACTTTACGTCAAACTAGGCACCTTTCAGTTATAAATATGCCTACACTTGCCCTAGCAATGACACAGTGGTTCAGAGCAGCTCGACTATTGACTTGCCCGACACAGCTCGCTACAGCAAGTGCCGAAGGAAGCCGACCCTCCAGCTGACGCACTGATCAAGAGGCTGCATTTCTCCCGGTGAGTATCCAGCTCCAATGTTTCCAAGCTCCCCTCGCGGGGTGTTGGGAAATCGAGTCCTGAGACAGAGATACCAGACCTCCGTCATTCTAAAACCAAGGTACGGAGCTGATAAGACCCGAAGAGAAATCTTGGATAGATTCTTGGCAAAGAAAAACAAAACCTATGCTACACCTCACTTACTTCTTCCTTCATACTAGACTTAGGTTAGGTACATTGGGGTAGGCGTATGTTAGAAGCACCAGTTGAGTACTTTTTAGCCTTTGTTATTTATGTATTTAATTATCTATGGTTTAGAAACCATACAATGCTCTTACAGTATTATTTTATAATACTCTTCTCACTGTCCGCATTATACTGTGCAACCAGTATCACGATTGTAGCAGTTCACTTTACTTGCAAGAGAAAGAAGACTGTTCAATAAATCCTTTTATTGAAAACGTCCGTCTCTCTATTTCTCCGCACCTCTGATGAAACGAAGCATGCACGATTGACTGAGTAAAATATCTATCTATTGTTTCCATGACTCTGATAATCAGTTTTATTCTTGGTGAAATAAAGTTGTCATGTTTATGCGGTTGTCAGAAACTAATCCCTTCTTGTGTATTCGAGAAAGTTTCTAGTGATCACTGACACTCTGACCTCTGGCACTCATAAGTCTAATATATTCGATAGAGACCTAGTCGACCTAAGTCCTACGTCAAATCTATAGGATATATTATTCCAATGCGCAGAGCCTATTGGGAATATAGGAACTACACTACATGGCGCCCAACGTTTGGTAAGGCACTAATTTAATGCTAGATACTAGAGTAACTCCGTCGTGCTTTTCACAAAGACCCCTTTTTCCCGTAAAATACTCCAATAGACATCTGGAGTGGCTAAAAGGATAAAATATGCGCCATAACAGAGTACGATGAAAATCCTATGTATTAGTTTTTGGTTTGTTCAACGTTGAAGTATACAGTGTTCCAAAATATTGTGCACCTTATCTTTGTTTCCTTGAAACTTGCTTTGCAAACTTTCATTTAACAATGTCGCTTGACGGCAATAACGCAACCGATGGAGCTGCAGCAACTGCAAACAAACCGGGTTTAAACATGACAGGTTTCCAAGAAACTGACCAGGATGCTATATTCATCCTGGAAAACCTAAGGAAAGCCATCGCTATAAAGCCTATAACAAATGGCCTATCACCTAGCTGTGGTAGGGTAATTTTTTGTCATAGAGGCACACAAATTTCGGCAGACAGAGGTATTCTATTCATGGATAGTCTTCCCTGAAGCAAATGCAGTATTGCATGTGCTTCACTTCTACAAAGTAGAGGATAATCAAACGGAATGCATTCCTTTTGAGGACATTGAAATTCCACTAACTTACCAAGAGCATCAGCTCTGGTTTAAAGGCGCCCTAAAACATCAAAATCTCATTACCAGTCTCGGTCCACTAGGTAGACCAGGGGCAACATGGCTGGTACTAGCCAGCTATACAACACATCCTGACATTGAAGAAATGTCAAGTGAAGAACTATTAGTTAAACTAAAACTACTAATAAAAATACATAGACAATTGGTTCAATATGTCATGCGGACTCTAACAGTCCAACCTCCTGTAAGGATTCCACAACAAACCCCTCACCAGGGGAACACAAATAAAATTACACCACAGACTATACAATCAGTCATTGGTAAATTACCCGCAAAAAGGGAATAAATTCCATTCTGGATAGCTCAAAAAATTACTCAAATCGAGGCAGTATTTCCTGACAGTACACCTCATGAGAAACACAGAATTTTAACAATCTGTTTACCAACGGGGATCGCACCACACCTGGAGGACTGCGACACTTGGGGTACAGTCCTTTCTGCAATCTACACCAAAACACATGATGTTCCATCTATGGTGGTTATACCAGATGTCCTGAAACAGATTCAAAATAAATAGGGGGCAGTGCCTGCTTTAAATCTGGGTATGAAATTACTGAAAGATTTCAAACAGGTCTCAGCTATAATATTAGCTAATATCAAAGGTGAAGCAGCATCCGTGGCAATCCGCCAAAAAATAAGAGAAATTGATATAACTGAGCGACCATATGAACTGGCCAGAATAATTGAAAAAGGCTATGAAGATCTAGGTACAGATAGTTTGGGTGGGAAACCAGTAAAACCGCCACTAACAGAAAATCCTGAAAAGGTCTTTATTAAAAACACTCTTACTACTCCTAAAAAGAAGTGGGAAAATACTAAACAAACTTCTAATGAGAAGCGTTCTCAATCCCGAGGAAGGTCTCCTCAAAAGGAGCCCTCTGAAAAGAGGTATAACCTCAGGAATGGCGATAATTTGAGAAAACCTGATAGATGTCAAGATACTGGTACACATTCCTCTCTTACTACTCCTAAAAAGAAGTGGGAAAATACTAAACAAACTTCTAATGAGAAGCGTTCTCAATCCCGAGGAAGGTCTCCTCAAAAGGAGCCCTCTGAAAAGAGGTATAACCTCAGGAATAGCGATAATTTGAGAAAACCTGATAGATGTCAAGATACTGGTACACATTCCTCTCGTACCTTTCAGACTTCCGCACAGAAAACGGAAAGAAGAGGACAGTCAGAACACAAGGAAGAACGCGTTAAGTCCAAAGACGATCAACACGTTCCAAAAAATAAGAAAACCCAATTCACCAAAAAGAAGGTAGCAGGTCTAAAAATCAGACATGCCGAGGATCTTGAGGACACAACTCAAGAACGGGGAGTGGGCCCAGACAATGCTGGTCAGCGCAGCAGAAGTCACCATAGCCTGCAAGATCTTGAAGGATCATCCCATCCGGAGACAGTGTACTTGAATGATTATATTCAAGTTGAAACAGCTGATACCAGGGTTAGTGTACCCCATAAGTTATATGAAGTAACACTCCGGATGGAGGGTCCTAACTAGGAAAATAAGAGCACTCTTTTGGGAAAAGCTCTCTAAGGGTCATGACATTCTTCTAGCTGAAAAAGACGGCCACCAAAATTTGTCAGGGAGTGCCCACATGGCATTTAAAATACACATATGCCAGAAAATGGATTGTAGCTCAGGCTCCAGCATTATATAAAAATCATGTGGGATGGGATGAGGATTCCCCTCACCACAAAATCACAACCAACTGCACAGAGGCAGTATCCAGTTAAGCAAGAAGCAAAATAACAGGTCAGGGCGATATTAGATCAACTTGAATACCAAGGGGTGAATAAAACGTGCACCTCGTCAATGAACAAACCTTTGTTTCCTGTCTCCAAACCAGACAATACATATCATCAGGAATTTACCGATTCATGCCCTTCTATAGGTACAAGTCACATTGCCATTATATAGGCATAGAAATCATAACCCTATTTAGACATAACTCATGCAGTCCAAGTACAGGCGTTGCTACTTCCACTTGTTCCAAAAAGCCATAACCATTTCTTGGAAAACTAGGCTTCAGCAGTCAGGGACATCCCCTTGCTTGAATATTGATTTGTCCAAGAATTCAAGGAGTTTCAAAGAACTACCATTCCCTTGGGGTTCTTTGATGACGTTATTATGTCCAACTTTACGTCAAACTAAGCACCTTCAAGGTATAAATATGCCTACACTTTCCCTAGCAAAGACACGATGGTTCAGAGCAGCTCGATTATCTACTTGCCCGATGCAGCTCGCTACAGCAAGTGCCGAAGGAAGCCGACCCTCCAGCTGACGCACTGATCAAGAGGCTGCATTTCTCTCAACGAGAATCCAGCTCCAGTGTTTCCAAGCTCCCCTCGCGGGGTGTTGGGAAATTGAGTCCTGAGACAGTAAGTAAGTAAACTTTATTGTACAGTTAATTAAAACCATTACAAACAATTTCCTTTTTTTGCAGTTTCAAGCTAAAAAAGAGAGGACAACAAATTACAATAATAGTTCAACGTTAAAAAGGCTTTTTGTTCAGAATACAAGATAACTATAAAACATGCGGTTAATAATTTCTGAGCCTCAGATAAACATAAAGGCTAGCCCAGAAATTCCCTTGTCAGAACCCTTTCTACTACAGGGGATGTTGGGAAGGTAATAGAGTACCATTCGTATGGATTATTAAAAGCCTTAATAAGGCGACCAGGGGGCCGTTGGAACGATTTCGTTGCTCAGTGCACAAATGAGGCTGTTCTGGTCTTGAGAGCAATTAGCCAGATCTATATATGCGAGGTTACCAGGGCATGATTTAAGTTTGTGCTTAAAAAAAATAGGGCATTGACAGTTGTTGCAGAGGAGCTAGGGTTAGGCACCCCCGGGGTAAATTATTCTTGCTCGATCTCCCTTTCCGCCCGACTAGTTATTAGAACTTTTGGTGCAGAGGGGGCGACATGAGATAACCCACCACATGATCTTATGCTAACGTAGTTTCGAACCATCAAAAGTTTAAAACATGTGATACTAAAGAATATTCATTAACAGAGTGATTTTAAAATCGCGATCATCACCCCTTCAGATGTAGTGTCTTGGAAAAAAAGGTACAAATGCAAATGCTGTTATTACTTTTTATTCTCTGGGATATTCAGGAGATTTTCTTTAAATAAGTCATGAGAGTGTGTTCTCCTTTGCATCCATACACCTGTCTCCGTGAGGCTCTATTTGTTTTTGAGTCAAGCTTCGGTCGCTTCTAAGAATTTTACCATCCGGCAGTTCAATTGGATATCATCGCCACTAAAGCATGCCAGCACCGCTTGTCTGCAAGTCCGCTTTTTTATATGAGTGTTATTTCTGAAATCTAAATTTAAATTGCTTTTGTGCCTCATAACTTTGACCGTCCCTTCAGCGTGGCCATTGCCCTTTCTAGCTCCTATTTTATTTCGTAATGTTGTTGTAAACACCTCCCAGCTGTCAAGCAGGTCTGTTGTTCCTGTTTGCACTTCAACTAAAACCTGTTTAGCGTAAAATAGGAGACTTTGTGGGTCATCGTTCGCAGTGTATTCCAAGCTGTGTGCGTCAGCTGTAGGTGGGTTAAGTATTGAGATGTCGTCAATCATAACTTTCTGGGGCAAATGGTCACTGTAGTCTTATGAACTGATGTGGAAATCCCTTGCCCTTTGGTACAGACTGCTTGAAAGGAATGTAAAGTCAATTGTAGAACTGGATATTGTACTGTGAAATGTTGCTGCTTGATTGCGGTCCCCTGAGAATCTGCCATTAAGTGCTCGGAAGCCCAGTTCTTCTAGAGATGAAAGCAGTCTCCGTGCTGTTTTCGAGTTTGTGCCTCCTGAGGTGTTATCTTGAGAAATTGGCTCCCAAGCGAATGGATTCTCCTCATGGGTGATATCAATAGTTGGGTTGCAGAGCATATTTAGATTGAAGTCACCACTAATAATCCAACTGTTTGTATCCTCACCATTTAACAATTTTGTGATCTCTTCCTTCAACTGCTGTGCTCCGCTGTTTTTTTCTCGGGGATGTAGATAGAGGTTTATTAAAATTCATTCTTCCATTTTGGGCCTCCCCCTAATTGAAATTCATAGCACTTGCATTGCATCTGGCGGGGTGAGTTTCTGTGCAAGGGGCACTACTGCATAAATACTTCCTATAAAACTATATATGGCAAGGCCGCCCTTTTTCTGGCCAAACCGTGCATTTTGCGAGGGAGGAATGAACTTCAGATTATTGCCGGGAAGTATGATCGGACCACGTTTCTTGCAATGCAATAATATCCAATCTTTTCAGATAGTTATAAAGTTCTGTATCAGTCAACTTATCACCTAGCGGTACAAAAGGGGGGGTGATGGACGGAGCATCTGAACCAATCAAACACCCACACCCAGTCAACAGATCTGGGTTTAATCCATCACCATTCTTTAGCCCACTCTGCCACCCCAGTTCTGACATGGCCATATGCAAAGCAGTCTGACCCTGTGCCTCATGGGAACAGTCCAGCCTGAACTGCCAAGCCATGCCTTCCCTGGACGGAAACAAGCTTCCGAGGACCGGTTTCTGGCATTTCAGCCGTCTTCAGCCCGGCTTGCTTGAATCCAGTAGCAAAGTGAGCAAGGGACTCACGTCTGAGCATACCCTGCCAACTTATGGCGAACAAAGCGGTACAAAAGGGGGTGGTGATGGACGGAGCATCTGAACCCATCAAACACTCACACCCAGTCAACAGATCTGGGTTTAATCCATCACCGTTCTTTAGCCCACTCTGCCACCCCAGTTCAGACATGGCCATATGCAAATCAGTCTGACCCTGTGCCTCATGGGAACAGTCCAGCCTGAACTGCCAAGCCATGCCTTCCCTGGACGGAAACAAGCTTCCGCTTGATTCAAGCAAGCCGGGTGAAGACGGCTGGAATGCCAGAAACTGGTCCTCGGAAGCTTGTTTCCGGTCCAGGAAAGAAATGGCTTGGCAGTTCGGGCTGGACTGTTCCCATGAGGCACAGAGTCAGACTGATATGCATATGGCCATGTCTGAACTGGGGTAGTGTAGAGTGCACAAAAACGATGGATTTAGGCCCAGATCTCTGTACTGGGGTGAATGTATGACATTGTTCTGCATTCTGTCCATCAACTGTGGTTTTTGCATTTGTCACCCCGAGTGGGTTGGGTATGCTCAGACGTGAGTCCCATGCTCTCCACACCACTGGATTCAAGCAAGCCGGGCTGAAGACGGCTGGAATGCCAGAAACCGGTCCTCGGAAGCTTGTTTCCGGTCCAGGGAAGACATGGCTTAGCAGTTCGGGCTGGACTGTTCCCATGAGGCACAGGGTCAGACTGATTTGCATATGGCCATGTCTGAACTGGGGTAGTGTGGAGTGCAAAAAAACGATGGATTTAGGCCCAGATCTCTGTACTGGGGTGAATGTATGACATTGTTTTGCATTCTGTCCATCAACTGTGGTTTTTGAACGTATCACCTAGGCCATTAATATTCCAAGAGCACAGGTTAAAAGTGTTGGAAGTGTTCTCGTAATTATACTTATTTCGTCATTGATTTTTTGTTTTGACATCTATAGTCCTCGAGAGCCAGCACGAGTCTTGATCGGCAGCGCTTTTAGTGGCGAACGATCTTTTATTGCGTCGCTCTCTAAGGTCAGGGATGTCAGGGATGTTGCTGCGAGCCCCAAGCAGTACCGAAAGTAATCTTAGATTTGGATCGGGTTGACCATTATCTTTCTTTTGTTCGCTGTCTGGTGCCAGTGGATCGGGTATTTTGGTTTTGAGAATGGTTGGAGCTTTATACCCCAGGTGTTGAACTTGGCTTGTTCTTTTAGTACTCTCTGATCCACTTCTGCGGTTGACCAAACTGTTTTTGTTGCTTCGGCCCCTGGGAGATCCAGTATTTCTATAAACTCAACTGACTCCAAGTCACTGGTGGAAATATTTTATTTGCTGATTATGGAATTTAGTAAGCGTAGTATGTTCCCCCTATTTAAGATGTCAAATGTGCCCTCTGATTTATACTCCGGTAAGAACATGATTGTGGGGCTGTCTTCCTGCCCCATCTTGTGTGTTGGGCTGTCATGAGACCTGAGACAGAGATACCAGACGTCCGTTATTCTAAAACCAAGGTACGGAGCTGATTAGACCCTAAGAGAAATCTTGGATAGATTCCTGGCAAAGAAAAACTAAACCTATGCTACACCTGACTTACTTCTTCCCTCGTACTAGACTTAGGTTAGGTACATTGGGATAGGAGTATGTTAGAAGCACCAGTTGAGTACTTTTTAGCCTTTTTTTTTATTTATGTATGGTTTAGAAACCATACAATGCTTTTACAGTATTATTTTATAATACTCTTCTTACTATCCGCATTATACTTTGCAACCAGTATCACGATTGTAGCAGTTCAGTTTACTTGCAAGAGAAAGAAGACTGTTCAATAAATACTTATATTGAAAACACCCGTCTTTCTGTTTCTCTGCACCTCTGATGAAACGAAGCATGCACGATTGACTAAGTAAAATATCTTTCTATTGTTTCCACGACTCTGAAGATCAGTTTTATTCTTGGGGAAACAAAGTTGTCATGTTTATGCAGTTGTCAGAAACTAATCCCTCTTGTGTATTTGAGAAAGTTCTAGTGACCTCTGAGCTAGCCGGCACTCACAATTAAGTCTAATATATTCGATAGAGACCTAGTAGACCTAAGTCCTACGTCAAATCTATAGGATATATTATTCCAATGGGCAGAGCCTATTAGGAATATAGGAACTGTACTACAATGGCTTTCTCTTCACTTTCACTGTCTCTTCCTTTTTAGAAGACTATTCATAGAATAAGTTGGGATGACTAAATGCACATTAAGAAATAATTAAACAAAAAGTACATGTTAGAGAGCACGCATGAGTCTTTGAAGGAAAAAACTTCACTAGAAGAAACATTAAAGTTAACACTAAAACCCCCAAAATATATTCAGTAGTCATAGTGAGCTGTGGCCCCATAACCTGCCCACCAAGCACATGTGTAACTTCACACCTGACGGATGACGGGGGGTAGGCTGTTGTGGAGGTGACAGGTGGGGAACAGAGCCTACCTTATTTGTAGTCGTTGGATGGTTTACAACCATCCCGATAACCAAGGATAACAAGCATTGGCATAGCCAATAGGTCTCACCTTTCGTACCTTATAAGTGTTTAGCCATGCAACAGTTGATGTTGTTGCACCAAGGATATTGTACTGGATAACTAAATACTTATAAGGTCCCAAAGGCGAGACCGATTGGCTATGCCAATGCTTCTTTTCGGATGGTATCGGGAACAAGCCTACCAAACAGGTAAGATGCAGTTAGACAGCGACCCAGCAGTGGGCCACTGTTTTGCTTGTTAATCCGGGAAGATGCTGGTTGATTGTTCACTTCCGCCTGCAGCATCAGCTTCCAGTTTAGAAATGAGTGGGTGGGAAGGCGCTAGATATTTAAACGAGCACAAATGCTTTGGATGCAGTTGTCTTCAATGAAATCAGGCATTTTGGTCTTGCATCTTAAATGATATGCAATCCTGAGTTAAAATAAAAGTCAACGCTAACCATAAAATTATGATGTCCGTATCATATGCCCTATAAAATGCAAACTTGGAACTTAATTGCCGATTACAGTAATTAGTTGTACAGGCTACATAATCAAAAAAATAAACACCCATTTATAATTATTAACATTGTAGAGTGTCTGTGTGTTCTTCTGGTCCTGAAAAGATACGATTCTTTGCCAGTGTTGCTGTCTACAATGTAAAAGTCAGAAATAACCTGGAAAAAAGGCGAGATGGAATGTTTTGTTTGACTGAAATTGACTTTTCAGGAACAGATGTCATGGACACGCAATCTTCCGTTGGCTAGGAACTCGAAAGAGCCATTCGCAGATGTCATAGAATTGGTCATACTCCGAGCATTTCTAACAGAAACAATCGATCAAGTTAATAACTAGAAATATTTCTAGGTAAAAGCATGCTCGAAATCACACACAACACCCTATCAATGTCACTTAAAATCAGGTTCTCTTCCCAGACGTCAAATGCTTTTCTTTGCCCTAGCCTTGAAAACGAAAGCCTTGCTTTGCTTTGTCCTACATTATCTATTTTGGTGTTTTATAAAGCGCGAGTGACGTTTTGCTGGGACTTCGAAGTGCTTTGGGGACAAACCTGTGCTTCATGCACTCTTGATAAGTGGGTAAGATATTAGGATAGGGGAACTCTGTCCTACATCAGGTGGGGCGCAGGCCTCACCCAAGCCAGTACAGATGCCAAAGCTCAAATTCCTAGGCCTGGGGTTTCTAGTGCCTTTTAATAAACGCCAGCGTGCAGCGCAGCAGCTCGCACCAGATGCCTCGGGAATAACGGGGCCACCGAGCTCTGCTTCACCCAGGTGCCATAAAACATCCATGTCAGCCTTCTCGTAAACACCAACTGCAGAGCTCTCGTTTCCAGAAAGGAAACATTCCTACAGGAAGCGCAACAGAATCCGAGAAGTAACAGGGCACACACGGAAGGTCTTATTCTTTCTCATTTCCCGCGTAGGATCATTTGATAGATGAGATGTACTTGTATTCAGCAATGCGCGGTCGGAAGTCCATGGACAGCCTTTACCTTGCGGGAGCGAGCAGCGGTAGGCACGATAATTACAAACAGATGGCGCTGCTGCTCGCTCCCGCAAGATAAACACCACACATGCACAAGGGCTCATTGGGAACAGAGTAGTACATGCACGAGTTTCCCAAAAAGTCCTGAGCGATTCCAAGAGGTCCCTCCTAAGCAGTTCTTGCACATTGCGTAGGTGAGACCTAAAAAAGACAACTATGATCTGTATGTAGTAACAAGGCACTGAGTGCTGCTCTACAACTCATGAATTACCTTTCCTTATGAACTTGCCAGCCTTGCCTCCTTCTTAAGGGTGACTACTTCCCACCAGGTTATGGACACTGTTTCTAGTCCTGTACGTCTGTGCATCAGCAAATTGCATTCCTGGTGTTGTAGTTTTGCTTTGCTTCCAATTGGCTAAAACACCTTAAAGCACTGATTTATATCTAAAAAGTTAAGGCCTGGAGACAGCGTCCTTAAATAACCTGGGGCAAAGTGGATGCCACCGGTGAAATCTGGAGCACTTACATGTGTGCCAAGCACATTAACGGCCTCTCTGCGTTAAAGCACGCCATTGACATCTGTATCTCCTAATTACAGATGTGGAGAGTACATCACTCACAACTGCAATATTAAAGACTGGGCGCGCAGCGGTGCATGAGCGTGAGGGCTCCTGTGTGCCGCATGTGCCGGCCGGGCATGGAGCTGTGGCAATATGTCACCCGCACAGCTGACCCATAAAGCACGGCAGGGGTTCTGTGTGCAGGGGAGGCTTTTCAGGGATGGGGGAGGGGGCGACTGCCGGCACCGGATCTGCCGCAGTAGGTGCCACAGGACGAACTGCAGGTTCGCTGACTGAGCGTGCACGCGCTTGTCAGCTCCAGGAAGTGCAGGATGCATTACATGCCTCAATTCAGATGCATTGTATTACCATGGAGATTCCGGTGTAAGAAGTGAAAGGGGTGCTACTGCTGCCGGGCAGAGATTAGGCGCAGTGGTCGATCTGCGCTTGGGAATCAGACCCGATAACGGGAACAGCAGAGCGTGTCATTGTCAGGGGTGAGGTGCAATGGCGGAGCTCTGTAGCCAATGAAGGAACAACTTCATGTGTAATATTAATCATAAACCACATTAACGTAAAATCATGCATGCATAACGGTAGGGCAACACATTAAATACAACAAGCAACGAAAGTCAGTGAAGCGTGGCCGGAAGTCCATGGACAGCCTTTACCTTGCGGGAGCGAGCAGCGGCAGGCGCGATAATTACAAACAGATGGCGCCGCTGCTCGCTTCCACAAGGTAAACGCCACACATGCATGACGGCTCATAGGGTCCTGAGGGATTCCAAGAGGTCCCTCCTAAGTAGTGCTTGCGGGCTATGTAGGCAACACCTAAAAAGCAAGGAGAGCCTCTGCCCTGCGAAGCATGGACCATGAGTTCTCTGAATGAATCATGTCAAGAGTTTAAATCCCCTTGAAGAGTCACCTCCTACTACTGGAAGGCAAAGAGTAACACCGTGTAATTCTGTCTTTGTTCATTGTAAATCAGTATATTGTTGAGTGTCTATTATGTTACATCTAGGCCTGTTGTTCATTGCTAGTGTTTTACTTCCCTGGGACAACAATTGGACATTGACCAGACCTTGAACCTATCCCATAACCTGCCTACACATCAGGACTTGGAACCTACTGAACTTACCCCAGACTGGGGAGACCTAGCGATTTGGCTGATGCACGGTGGAGCTACCATAGAGCTAAAGAGGAGATGGGTAGTGGACTCCCCCCGCCCCCTCTTGTAACCTACCCAGCCGGTCCTTGGACAGATTTTCCCCTCATCTCTACGTTCTATCTTCCTCCTACCCCTTTACCCTATCCCCTTACACTTCCTTGCTCCATTCACCTTGTCCCCTATGTTCTTTAAATGCTTTTCTTGATACTTATGTAACTTTTAACTGATGTAATTTCCAACATTATTGTTCCTCGTGTAAGGCGCTCTGATTCCTTCAGGTCTAGCCAGCCCTATATAATAACTCATTAATTAATTTGTTCCCGTTTAGTACTCTTTCTCTCTTTGTCTACCTCCCTAGCTCCCATCCCCTCTATCTCTCATCTTGCTTGCTAGTCTGCCTAGTCCCCTGTCCTTTGTGCCCCTTGACTAAGCACTCCTTCTCCCCTTGTTGGGGAAAGATCCAATATTTACACTCTGGAGTCTCAGCGCACCTGCTGAGCGAGTCCACTGCGCCAAGGGAGCCACTCACAGCTGAGGTATGGTATGGCACCCCTTGCCAAAGCACTCCCTCTCCCCTTTTTGGGGATACAGTATGTAGGCCTTGGAGTCTCAGAGACCCCTCTGAGAGAGTCCACTCCATAAAGGGAGCCTCCCGCAACTGAGATAGGTAAATGATACCACTTCCCCTGGGATCACAGTTTACTGGACTTTGGACGTTGCTTTGTCTCGTCTACCGGTTTGTGTCCCCGTCGCCCTTCCACTCCTCTTTTCATGCAGTGTCCTTCACCCTCCCCTCCTCTTTCCCGCCTTCATTATCTGTTCTCTTCCCCTGCTCCTACCAATCCTCCCCTGAATCTTTCCCCCTGCCTGCTTTTCCCCTTATGTATTTGTGCTTATTGTTTATCTCAACCGTACAAGTAACTATGTTGCCATGCTCTAACAACTGTGTAACCTTTGTAACAATGTAACCTGTAACTATGATCTGATGCTCATGTAAAGCGCTCTGATACCTCCGGGTCTAGCCAGCGCTATATAAAACCTTTAAAATAAAATAAGTACTCAGCGTGAGCTACATGCATCAGTACCATTTCTGTGCAGTAAATGGTGTCAATTCGCGTGTACAGGTCATGGAGAGTGGAGTAGTGTGAGTATACCTGGTCTGTGGGATGTTTTGCGCGTCAACCGTCAAGCACTTGCATCTGAGTGGCCCTGGTAGACATATCATGTGCAAGACCAACAGCCTGTGCTCTGAAGAAGGGCGGGCGGGAACGGTCAAGAGTTAAGTGCGGTCACCCCCCCAGTACGTGGGTACCGAAGTGTCCCTAAGGAGTGCTGGGGTTAATATCTGAAGGAATGTGGCTTGCCCTGAGTTAGGTGTGTAAAGTGAAACCATGGAAAATGGGCGACTGTCTAAAGAGCCCTCTAGTAACGCATAAAAGCCCTGAGGGTCAACGCGCATATGTATTATCTGTACTGGAATACCTGGTGCCACCCTGATTAGGGACCCTCTGGCATAGCCTGAATAAGTTGTGCCTATTTCCGTACCCTTCCATCTTTTACTGAGTGACTGCAGTGTTTGTTGTGTAAATGAGTCTCTTGAAATAGAGTTATGGCAATATTGTGTCTAGGTAAGTATTTGTAAACTTTATGGGGGATATTCTCAAGAACGTGTGATAATTATCGCAAAATTAGCTTAATGCAACTCTTCACATCGCAGTCTATCACGGGAAAATAACGCCTTGTTAACGTTGTAACACGTCGGTATCATGCGATAGTCTCATGATATTGCGTCAAATTACCACATTAAAATCAATGCGACGCTGCAAAAAATGCGAAACACAAAAGCAAAAACAGTGCTGATGTCCTAAACCGCGATACAAAAATCTGTGATAACCAGCGACAGGCCTGCAATTCCCACGCGTCATGCAGGAAAATGATCCATACAAGCAGAGAAAAAACTGTGCAATAACAAGGTACGAGTACTACCTCACATCTGTGATGTAGTACAAATGTCCACTGTCCCGCATCAAATAGGAATCTCCTCACAAACAGTCACAATGTACATTGTCATGCAGTTGTACGTAAACTTCGCCAATGTGTCAACATACATGGAACACACTGTGAACCTGCATCTCCCCTGTACATTACAGAGGGACAATCAACACCTCCTGCAGAGCAGAACCCACATCACGTCCGTGATGATGGAGACGACACCCAGGACAACGACTACGACAAATTTCAACGGTTCATGGGCAACCTCCGAAACCCACCTCCAGTAGCAGGGCAGTCCAGCACCATCCTTGTGATCCCACCCCTTGCACAGCAGACCACACAGGAGGAAGCACCCACCACCACGTTTGGCTCCCAGCACCTCACCGAAGAACACATGGCGTCTCAACGCCGTGTGTTAGACCGCCAGAAGGAGCTGGCTGAACTGAGGAGTAGGATTCTATACTACCTGTGACACACAGAAATGGCACTTCGAATACGTGACACCCTAAACAGCCTCTCTGTACAGAGGTGACATACCCACCATCAGTTCTCACAATATGAGATTGTTAGCACTACATGTTGCACTTACAGTCACTTGTCAGAGTGATGTGCTTGTACAGAGGAGTGACATGCACTCAGGGAATGTGTGCCGTAATGAATTTATTTGCACATGCTGTGCCTGTGGGCATTTTGTACTGTCCCATGATTGCAAAGGACTGTGACAATGTGACGTGCTCATGTGAAGAAATTGTCCATGATGGTGTACCCCACGGGCTATTCCTGCTGCAGCTGCAGAGGGGTGTGGTCCACCTGTCTCATCTCCCTCATCATCGTCCGGTGCATCTGGCACTTGTAGCCATGGGGCATTGGTGCGTACACATGTTCTGCAACACACAACATGCAACAATCATCTTGCACATCTGGACTGTATAGGAGCCTTCCACCTGTGATGTCCAAGCACCTGAAACGTGACTTCAACACGCCAAATGTGCGTTCCACAATGCCCCTGGTGCATTGGTGAGCCGCATTGTACTGCCACTGGGCCTGTGTGTTCGGGGCTTGGAGGGGTGTCATCATCCAAGGGCAGAGTGCATATCCTTGATCATCTGTGACAGAGTAGGGAGACATGAGTCATGAGCAATGTTCCCTCTAATTTTTTCCCTCTGTGTGCGGCAGTGTAAGGTCTCTGTGCGCTGCAGCCAAGGCTATGTGAACTTGGAACCTGACTGGGCACCAGGGTGCAGCGACAAATATCAAGAGCAGATTGTGTGAGTATTCATGTTGATCGCAGCGCCAGTCATGAGCTGCAATTAACATGAATACTTTCTCAGAGGCACACAATATGCCACACATAGGGATGGCCTTAGTGCTGGTGGCGGCCTGTGTAACAATGTTTGTTGGTGCCCCCCAATGACCACCTCTGGCAGTGATTCCGTTACTATTACCCTTCAACAGTGCCCCTCAAGTCTCCATTACCATACTCTCTGAGATGCATTTAATTAGATTTATAGCACCACTCATACCAGTGTAGGGTGTCAGAGCACTTTACATCATACACATTACACAGAGACAATCAATCACATGTGTAAATCAGTGTACAGTAAATTTTACATCAGACAGAGGAATGCAAGGTGTAGGAGTCACATGTCATCCATACTGGTAGACAGTATATCCAACCTATGAACAAGGAGCGTGTAATTTCATTAATGATCAATGTCCATGCTGTATGCTCTTCCTCCAATCAAAGAAGATCTTAAGGGAGTCTTGTTGGTAGATATAACAGTTTCAATTTTTATTCAATCCACTAGGCGTTAAAAGTACAAATTCAAAACAATCCAGCCAGTAGTCAAATTAAATCAGCAGACCCGTTTCGGCCAGTGCGGACATTATCAGGGCTCGTAACATCGTATGCCCATCCTGGTACATTCCAGTGTACACACTGAAGTGAATGTACCAGGATGGGCATACAATGTTACAAATTGTTTAGATAATGTACATGAAAAGAAAGAAAATATTTTTCACATGAATATGAGCCCTGATGTTGTCCGCACTGGACTAAACGCGTCGGCTGATTTAATATGACTACTGGCTGGATTATTTTGAACTTGTACGGCTGATTTAATTTGACTACTGACTGGATTGTTTTGAGTTTGTACTTTTTAATGCTAGATGGAGTGAATAAAAATTGGAACTATATCTACCAACAAGACTTCTTCAAGATCTTCATTTGGAGGAAGAGCACACAGCTCGGACATTTTATCATTAACGAAAGTTAGATAAATTACACGCTCCTTGTTTATAGGTTGGATCTTCATTAGACGTGGTCCATTGGCGGTGGGACCACAATAAATTGAGCGTGATTGGAACTTTGCAATAGATTACCAGGAAAACATGCCAGTGCGCACTTGTTCTATGCCCCCGCTGACAGAAAGTTGTGCTCTTGGTAGACAGTTTAAGAGCGCTTGGTCTGGAGAAGCACAACCCCAAACTTTTAAACATAAAAGCATAGTTGAGGGTTACATTTAATAATAAGAATTGCTATTTCTTTATTTTTTGCAGAAATGAACCTATTTTGCAGGATTAAAATAATGAAAGGCTGGGAAGAAAAGCATAATGCTATAATAATAATAATACTATACTTTGCAGCTCTTTGATGTCAGTTATTAGCTCACTGTTCTATATTAGGAGTTTAGCTTATACACTGCAAGGAAAAAAGGATCTCTCTGCCAAAAGCACTGACGTCTTTACGTTATATGCACTTTGTGATTTGCACAGTACACGTACTTTGCATCAGGCACATTAACAGTCAAAACTTCCACTAAACAAAACTCCGATCTCACTCCAGGACCCAAATACCTAAACCACCATCTCTCCTTTTACACACTGACCAGACCTCTCGGCTCCACCCATCTGGCCCTGGCCACTGTCCCACAGATCCACAAGACTTCGGCTGAAGGAACATCCTTCTCCTACCTTGCTGTGAAGACCTGGAACTCCCTACCTCTGCATCTCAAGCAATCACCGTCCCAGCCTCAATTCAGGAAGGATCTCAAGACCTGGCTTTTTGACTGAACTGCAGAATCCACCACCCCCACCCCACGCCCCCTCACCAGCATCTTGAGTTCCTATGGGTGATTATTCCCTGATTGAGTGATTGATTGACTTTTAAATATTCTGCTTCAAAAATAGAATAGCGTCAACAACCAATATATCAACAAGGTAATTATATACAAGTTTCTGACATGTACATAACTTGAAGGTACATAGATGTAGAGTTAAGAATAGTACATCTAAACCTACCAATATACATTTATCGTTTCATAAACTTTTATTCGATTGCCATTTGTTTTCGCAACCATAAAAAGTACAAAAAGCAGTTCAAAACATTTTTATACATTTTAAAAAGACGTTTACAGAGTAAATCAGTCATGATTTAAGGATGGTATAATAGAGCAAAGATGAATAGGTATTTAACGTTGACTGAAAAAAATGATAATTACTCATGATTGCGTCAATATGTAATACAGGTTTTTAAAAAGTTTACAATGTACTTTGCAATAAAGTTTGACTCCAGGGATTGCAAGGACAGGTATGCGGGTTTACATGATCTGAGACCCAGTAATTTAAGAACAGGCAAAATCCAGGCCTTTCTGGGAAAAGAATAAAATTTACAAAAGAATAAAACATGCATTGTCGATTGGGATGAAAAATCGTCACAGGGACTGGGAATAAGTGTATGAGACCAGTCTTGAGTATTAGGGAAAGTAACTAACCTGAAAAAGAGATTAAAACGAAACCTAGTAAGGAGATACTTTTCATAATTGTTTAAATAAAAAGTCAAATATGGTTGTATACCCAGATGGGTCTGGACAGCGGTAATTTGAGAGTTTGTAGGTTTTGCCAGTTCTATTACACTTCGGAGAGCTCTAAGGTGACTCAAGCACAGTTTTTTGAGCTCTTTTCTTGAAATGTCACCCATTGAGGGAGGGTCTAAAAAGAAATTGCTACGGTCCATATCCCGGCTAAAATTCCTTAAGTATACTAGCCAGGATATTTTTTCCCAGTTGTCAAGGGCAGTGCAATCCAGGATTATTAATATTATTATTATTAAAATTTTTTATAGAGCGCGTAGTCACCCGTAGGTATCCCAGCGCTAAGAACCCTACCCCTACAGATCAGTGGGCCAGGAACGGAATAGGCGGAAAGGGAGGGGGAAAGGGAGAGGAGGGGGGAACTGGAGTTCGGTGTTCCGGACGGGCAAGTTTCTTTAGGGAAAGAGGTGGGTTTTCAGCCGCTTCCTGAAGCGTAGATAGTGTGGTTCGATTCTCAGGTCGCGGGGGAGTGCATTCCAGAGGCGTGCGGTGTGAATTGAGAAGCGTCTTCCGCCTGAACGTGCCTTCTTAAATCTGTGAGTAATGATGAGATTCTCCTTGTCCGAACGGAGGGATCTAGAGGATTTATAGGGTTTGATAAATTTTCTGAGAATAGGGGGGCCTTGATTTTGTAGCAGTTTGTGGGCTAGGCATAGGGCCTTAAATTTGACCCCCTCCCTTATTGGGAGCCAGTGAAGGAGTTTTAGTGCTGGTTTGGCTGAGGCTCTGGTAGGAGTATTAGTGAGAATCCGGGCGGCGACGTTCTGAATTCTCTGGAGCTTGTTCATCGTTGCTTCGGGGGCGCCCAGGTAGATCACATTGCTATAATCAAGCCTAGAAAGTATCAGGCCTTGAATTAGCAGTTTTTGCGAGTTGGGGGGCAGGAGGAGCAGGATCTTCCTCAATGATTTCAAGAGCCCGAAGCACGTCCCGGCTACTTTTTTTGCTTGCGTGGTGAACGAAAGGTCTGTATCGAGCCACACGCCCAAGCTCTTTACTTCTTGTTTTGGGTCAGGGGGGGGACCCAGACATCCTGGCCAGATGTTCGGGGAGAGAGTGAGTCCTTTCTGTCCAAGGAGGAGAACGTCAGTCTTTGCTCCGTTCAGTTTTAAGGCTGAACTGTTCATCCAACTTTGGGCCTGCGTGAGGCAGTTAAATAAATCTGCTGGTTGTTGGCTGGGATGGGATAATGACACAACTAATTGTGTGTCGTCAGCATAGCTGACGACGCTCACTCCGAACGGGGTGATAACCTCCTCCAATGGGGACATGTAGATATTAAATAATGTGGGGCTCAGGGATGAGCCCTGAGGCACGCCACATTGGAGGGGAGTTTCGGAGGAGCAGGTGTTGTTTTCCCAGATCTGAAAGGTACGCTGGGCCAGAAAGGATGAGAGCCAGGATAGGGCGGAGCCGTCAACACCGACTCTCTTGAGCCATTTAATGAGAAGTTGGTGGTTGACGGTATCGAAGCCCGCACTCAGGTCGAGGAGGATCACTGCCACTGATCCTCCTTCGTCTAAGAGTGCTCTGGCCTCCTCTACCGCTGCCAGGAGGGCGATGTCCGTGCCCCGCCCTGGGCGAAAGCCTGTCTGTGAGCTTTTTAGTCTGTTGTTGGCCTCCAGGAATTGTGAAAGTTTCTTGTTAGCCAGTTTTTCGGCAATCTTGCTGATCCCTGGGAGAAGAGAAATTGGCCTGAAATTGGCCAGGATTTCGGGATCAAGGGAAGGTTTCTTCAGTAGTACTTTAACCACTGCCGCCTTCCAGCTCGGGGGCACGACTCCCTGTTGGAATTAGGCGTTGATCAGGTGGGTAAGGGGAGGAACAATGATGGAGGCTACTTCCTTAAGAGTCCGAAGCGGGGCGGGGTCCCTGGGAGATCTGCTTTTAATGGAGTTTAGAGTATTTCCCACTTCTTCGATGGTTACTTGACCCCAAGAGGGGAGGCAGATGGCTGTCCGAGTGTTCCGGGGGGGTCGTTTTCCTCGCACGGACTAGCAGGGGGGATTGAATCAAGGATTTTTAGTATTTTATCTTGAAAGAAGTTAGCCAACTGATGGCATTTTTCCTGATCAGCCTTGGGGTCTGGGGGGTTTCTCGGTCCAGGATCTGGGGTCTTCAAAAGTTCATTTAAAATGGCGGAGGATTCTTTACTCGAGCATACTGCTTTTTCTATTCTTTCCTGGAAGAATGCACTTTTAGTCTTGCGAATGGATATTTTGTAAGTTAAAAGGGAGGTAGAATAAGCGTCTTTGTTTGCTTTAGACTTATCTTTCCTCCAGGAGCGTTCCGTTCTCTTGCATTCCTGGCGCAGGGCTTTGAGCTCTGGGGTATACCACAGAGCAGAGGACACTCTTTTGGTGTGTTTAAGAGTGGCCGTTTTGGGGATTAGTTTATCTAGCGAGGAGGTAATCCAGGAATTGAACTGTTTATCGGCTGTACATGGCTTGGTAGAGAGCTCTGGGATGGAGTTTGAAAGAGTGGTGGCCCATTCCGTAGGTACGAGTTTGTGCCACCGTCTATCAGTGACCTTGGTTTTCATAGTTTGAGGGGTTATAGTGGGAGCGTTCCAAGAGATAGGGACCAGGAAATGGTCAGTCCATGGCAAGGTCAGGGGTGCACTGGTGGTGATGTTAGCGATATTGGTGAGGACGGGATCTAGTAAATGTCCCTTATCATGGGTGGGCTCATTGTTGACCAGTCGGATATTAAATGACAGCAGGTCCTGAAGAAGATCGGAGGCTGTCCGATCGGTGGGGTCGAGAAAGTGCAGATTCAGATCACCTATGATAAGGAAGTTAGAGGCAGAGGAGGCTAATTGTGAGACCGATTCGGTGATGGCATTGAGGAATTTCCCAGGAGCACCTGGAGGGCGATAGATCAGTAGTCCCGATAGGGTGTGGGCCGGGGAGGTTTGAATGGAGAATAGGCAACTTTCACAGTCTTCGATGTGGGCGTTGGAGGTTCTACAGATAAGCTGTTCTCTGTAGATTAAGGCTAATCCCCCTCCTCTCCCTCTGGGTCTATGTAGGGCTTGACAGAGATAGCCTTGGGGGAGGGCAATGACGATGTCCGAGTCAGAACTGTCAGATAGCCACGTTTCAGTTTCAGTTTCGGATTAAAGATCGTGTTAGGTGGCACTCCTCTTTGGTCCATATGCGGTGCCACAAAAGCATAGGATGGCAGCGAATAGTGTCCGTGATATAATCCATACCTAGTTCGGCTAGTGAAGCATAGGTTGGGGCACTAGATGGTAAGGACAACAGGTATTTGGCAAACCCGTTTTCAACTGTTTGTAGTGGGTTGATTGAACCATAACCCCAAACACCTGCACCATACGTGGCCACACTGTGGCATTTGGCATAATATATTTTGAGTAGTTCCGGAGGAGCTGGTTTTCCCAGTTTCCTAGAAAAAGAAACTAGGGCTGATGTAGTTCTCTGGAAGAGCAGTTTTTTGCTTGCCACCGTCTGCCGCCAACTCAAAGATTAGTCCACCAGAATTCCAAGGTAGGGATAAGCACTAGTTCGTTCCAGCTTAGTTTTATTAACAAAGATGGGTTTAGGGTTTTTTAGTCTCGGGCCAAAATGCATTACAAAAGTCTTTTTGATGTTAACTTTGAGGCCCAAGGAATCCATATAGGAACAATCTTTGTTGAGTTGTACTTGCAACTGGGTCAGGGTCCTGGCAAAAATAACAGAATCATCGGCATATAGAAGTGTTGGCATGGGACGGTGATTGATTTGTGGGAGATCCTGGCTCCCTTCTAGTAACGCTGCCTCCAACCCGTTGGTGTACAAGTTAAACAAGAAGGGAGCCAGTACACAGCCCTGTCTGACCCCCTGTCTGATTTGAAAGTGGGAGGTAAGTTCTCCGTTGATCCCATACCGTACTCTCGCCGTTGCATTCGAGTACAGTTCGCGCAGGAATACAATAAGGGCGGGATCGACTCCCATTTCCTCAAGCAGGGCCCAAAGTTTAGAATGCTGTACACAGTCAAACGCTGCACTTAAGTCAACGTAGACTACAAATAGATGACCCTTTTTGGCATTCACATACTTTCCGTTCAGGAGAACAAGATTTAAAGTCTGTTCCACGGTCCCGAGACCCGCCTGGAACCCAAATTGGAGGTCAGTCATAATTTTCTTAGATGTTGCCCACTCTTGAAGACGCACCAGTAGTATTCGACCTACTACCTTTCCAATGGAGTCTAGGAGGGAGATAGGTCTGTAGCAGACCGGATCGTTCCAGTCGCCCTTTTTGAAGATAGGGAGGAGAATAGATGATGACCATGAATCAATAAGTTACTGCTGCCAGGACTTGGGTGAGAAGTGGAGACTAGAGCTCGATGTTGTGAGTAAAAATGTCTACCGGCACCCCGTCCGGCCCAGGGGCCTTACCTGATTTGGAGGCCTTTAAAGCTCTGACTACTTCACCATGTTCAAAGCAGATATTTAAAGGATACGTCTTTGAAACCAATGTTGTGGGTAGAGAAGGGTCCCCCTCTGTTGATTAGGTTGGGAACCGCCAAAGATTCCCGAGAAGTGGGCAACCCATTCTTCGGCTGTCACTGCGACGTCAAGATGTTGAACAGACGGCGAGTCTGACAAAAAGGGGGATTTTACCACTCGCCAGAAGTGACCGCTATCCCTTGCTCGGCAGCTGTCATGGAGTTGTAGCCACAGATTCGCCTTAATTTCTTTGATGCGTTTTGCCCTTTCGTCCTTGTAAAGTTTTCTCAACCTAGCAATCTTGGGGAGGTTCCTTGGAGTTATCCGCAGAGCTGTCTTAAGATTTGAAAGTGCTTTGCGGCATCCAGGATTAAACCACCCCTCAGCCGATGGTTTACATAGGTTTGTGCGCGTTAGTTCCTCTTTTATTGTTCTCAAGATCCTATCAAAGCTGTTCAGAATTGATTGGGGCGAAGAGCTAGGATTTAAGCAATCAATTACAGAAAGGTTAGCTTTTTTAAGGACCTGTTCTGTCAC
This sequence comes from Lissotriton vulgaris, assembly GCF_964263255.1. Lineage (NCBI taxonomy): Eukaryota > Metazoa > Chordata > Amphibia > Caudata > Salamandridae > Lissotriton > Lissotriton vulgaris. The sequence continues at coordinate 19,379 of NW_028249505.1, read as the reverse complement.
TGCATCTGGATCTATTTTTGCCCACTTTACAGAGAACCCATTCACTTTGTCCATTTTTAGGGTTTCTTGTGTTAAAAGGCTTCTGGTATTTGTATATAATGAAACGATTTTTGGCTGTATTAAAATTTTGTTTGGGAAATGGTCGCTGCAATATCTGTGCCAGTGGAAAATTTTTGCAGTTGGCCCCTTAGATTCTGTGAGCAGAGAATAAAGTCAATTGTACTTGATAGACCCCGGCCATGAAATGTTGGAGCAAAGTCAAGTTGAGGATGTACTAACTGATTTGCGTAATCCAACTCTAGGGAAAAAAAGCTCTCATTGAAAAGGGACCCATTGGTAGAGTGTGCGAAATGGGCCAGGGGGCTATCAGTCTCGTCGGACAATCCACAGTTCCCGTTTCTATAATTTGGACATATTGGGATATTGAAGTCACCTCCCCAGATGATATACACAGTGTAAGATGTTGGTTTGTTCAATTGTAACTTTAAGAGAGTGGTAATTTCGTAAACCATCTGTGAACAGTCTGATGGCAAAAGATTATTGTACAAATTAACCAAGAGGTAAACAAAACTGTTGTTAAAAAGGATTCGTAGGATTTGATAAGAGGCTTCCTCTTTTAGAGTTGTGATTGTTGTAGAGGGAAGGGTATTTGTTACATAGATCGCTAGCCCTCCCTTAGGTCTCCCGAACATGCCCTGCGTGGCTAAGATGGTAAAAGTTTTATAGCCCGCCAAATGGACAGGGACGGTTGACCAGGTCTCTTGAAAACAGACTTTGTGGTTCTCGGTTATTGTGTCCACCCATGTTTGCGAGTTAATTTTGGAACGAAGTCCAGCAATGTTCCAAAATAGAAATGATAGTTGTAGATTTTTAGGGGTGGTACAGTTACATGTTTGATGATGTGGTGCAACTACATTTGTTTTGCCCGTATCATTTGTTTGCAGGGTACTGGGTAGCAGATCAAAAGGGGTTATAGGTTCCTCTACTGCTATTTCTGTTGGAGTATGGGGGGAAAGATGGGGGGGAAGGATTTGGCCGCTAGTGCATAGTGTGGGTATGAGATTAGGATTTGCTGGGGGGATCTCCGAGGGTCTCTTTAAAGTTATCTTTAATCCCTCGTATGATGATATGGTCCTCTGGGCCTGATTGTTATTATGTGGACTGGCTAGCGGTCAATCGACCATTTCCAAACAGTTGAATCTGTTTCTAGTTGGTATACCTCGCCATCCTGCCATGGGGACCTGTTCTCTGGTTGGAGGCCAAGGCCGCGGTTCCCACTCCCTATTGATATTTCTGTGGGAACGCCATGGTTCCTCGTAGTTCCAAGTCCTCTCAAGAGGTTGTTCCCAGTTTTGGGTCATCAAATACTGATTATTGTATGTTGAGGGATAAAAAAAGGAAAGACGGTAGGCATCTATCTCCCCACTCTTAGCTAGGGCTGGCCATGAACAGATATAGTCTACTGTGGCTGGATCTTCGCAGTTGACTATAATACAGTCTCCCTGGATGGTTTTAAGTTCTGGCCCTACCCACGGGACTCTGCGTACAGTGGAAATTCTGCTGGTGTACGCAGATTGAGTTGGTCTGTTAATGTTAAGCCACTGTAAAACCTTATTTTGAAGGGACCAGTATGGTTCTTTTGCAGATTCCGGTAGCTCAGGGACACCCGTAAGAAGAAAAGTGTAGGGGGATGCTTCACGCGGAAGATGGAACGGGCGTCTTGGCCTACGCCCCTTTTTCCCATCACCAAATGTATTTGGCAGGGAATGCTGAGGTACTAATGATGGGGTTGGCGTCTGTATTGGGGGAAGAGGATCCTTTACAGGAGGTGGCTGGGTTGGACAGGATTGAGGAGGTGCAGGCTGAGTGAGAGTAGTAGTACACCCGGTCTTATCCTTATGCTCAATCCCGTCTCTAGGGGTTGAGGGAACAGGGGTTTGTAATTTCTTAAGGTTTGATTGAGTAATGTGAGGTTTTGTTGGTTTTGGCACGTTGGTTCCACAGGTTTTATGAGCCCCTTGGATACCAGCAGTTAAAGAGGTGTCCTTAGTAGTAGTCCCTGTAGTTGGTTGACCCCCTCTAGGGACACTTGATGGTTTTTGGGTTCGTTTTGCTAACTGCTTTTCAATGGTCATTATGCTGCGTTCAAGGGGCTAAAGATGGTACTTAAGGATTTCCCTAAAACTAGCCAAAAGCTGGGTATTTTAGCTACATAGGCTACAAGCCTTCCCGGTTGTGAACGGGATAGGTAGATTTGCAGATGTGTCTGTTAGATTGATGGATTGAATATTAGAGTCATTTGGAAGTTCACATAATTTCTGATGATGTGATCTATCTTTACAAGTTGTGACAGCTTTGGATGGTTTTAGGTTTACTATGTTCTTGTCTTTTCCTTGCTTAGGGACGGCACCCTCTTTTTCCCCAATTTGCTGAATTTGGGTGGCCGGATCCTGGGAATGCAATAAATGTAGGTCTGGAGTGTTTTCCAGATCACATGTGGATTCGGCATCAGAAGTAAGGTTTGAAACGGAAAGGTCAACTGATTTCGGTATTGAATGAATATCTGCCTGGGCATTTACCTGAGGTTGTAGTGATGGTGTAATCATAGGAGTGTCTGAGAGTGGTTTTAGCGGGGTTTGGGCGGAGGCTAGGAGGCCCATGGATGACCTTCTCGCTACTGCGAGTTCTTGCGATACCCTTCGCTCAAGTAAGGATATGCTCAGGTTGATGGTTTCATTTGTTCTAGAGATGAATTGGTCGATTGGACCGGTAACCAGGGCATTTGCCATGGCCGTCTTGCTTCTGCTCCCCCGGGTCATAGTATGTAGGTTTGGGGGCAGTTTTTGTAAGATTATGAGTCTTATGGCTCAGGCGTCAGTAAACAGACTTGTAATGTGCACTATTGGACGAAGATCACCTTACCAGATACAGGGGCCAAAGGGGGTGGCCCAGCCCAGCCTTAAACAGTCTAGAACGGGCTAAAACGGGCCCGCCCTTGGCCCGGGCTTCGCCCGGCGTCCCGCGAGACGGGTCTGATGCAGATTTAAAGCGCCACCTGGCGCTCCCTGATGACGCTGGACCCCGCAAGGGCTTCTGGGTGTTGTGGTTTAGCCCCTCGCCGGTCTCCTCTTGGCGGCCCCGCTCTTGGTGAAATTGCGAGTGGCCGGGCAGCTGGAGACTGGCGGGCGGGTCCAAGCGGTGGCAGTGGTTCATGCAACAGGGTTTTGGCCAGAGAATATCGGTGCAGCAGCTAGGGCAGCAAGCGGTTCAGAAAAGGATCGCCCACTCGATGGCGCCGATGCAGATTTAAAGCGCCACCTGGCGCTCCCTGATGACGCTGGACCCCGTAAGGGCTTCTGGGTGTTGTGGTTTAGCCCCTCGCCGGTCTCCTCTTGGCGGCCCCGCTCTTGGTGAAATTGCGAGCGGCCGGGCAGCTGGAGACTGGCGGGCGGGTCCAAGCGGTGGCAGTGGTTCATGCAGCAGGGTTTTGGCCAGAGAATATCGGTGCAGCAGCTAGGGCAGCAAGCGGTTCAGAAAAGGATCGCCCACTCGATGGCGCCAATGCAGATTTAAAGCGCCACCTGGCGCTCCCTGATGACGCTGGACCCCGCAAGGGCTTCTGGGTGTTGTGGTTTAGCCCCTCGCCGGTCTCCTCTTGGCGGCCCCGCTCTTGGTGAAATTGCGAGCGGCCGGGCAGCTGGAGACTGGCGGGCTGGTCCAAGCGGTGGCAGTGGTTCATGCAGCAGGGTTTTGGCCAGAGAATATCGGTGCGGCAGCTAGGGCAGCAAGCGGTTCAGAAAAGGATACATACACATATACATTTATATCAATTGTAATTTGGTTGTCAATATTTTTGCGACAATATTCTCATAGCACAAGATTTCTGTTGCCAGTATTCTGACATGCGACTTCTGTAACTGAGTAGACAATAGGGAATACAGCTCTGGGTACATATAAAAGGTTTTATGGGTGTATGGGGCTTGTGTTTGCTCTGTGAGGCTCAAAATAGACATATGATGCTGTCCTTAAGTAACTAAGATCCTGATTTGGGGATTGGCAAGAGATTCACTATAGAATAGCTGCTGAAGTACACAGTCATTACATGTCCTAAAAATCATGCTCAAATCTTCTCTAAGATTTATAAAATGCTGGGACTTGGGGTCATATATTTTCAAAGCATTAAATAACATTAATGACTTTAGGATCTACACAAGATCTGTTATCCCATGTTCTCGTAAGTTGAGGGCTCAGATGGAATCTTTGACACAGTCATTAATATATAGAAAAGTAGAATACACAAACCGATATTTTCATGATTCTACCTCACAAAATTTGTAAATACAGATAAAACATGTTGAGAATAATCCACCTAGTTCTGCACATTTTCTCATCCAGGGAACGATGAAAGTCTGAGTCAGCCTGACCAGAATTCCTGCCGTTGGCATATCGTTCTCTACAGCGGGCACTCGATTCCAATAGCTATTGCACCGCCTTATCTAGAAATCTGAGTTGTTTTTTTAAAAAACACACAAGGAACGTCCCACCTCACCACCTGGACCAAATGTTCTGGGGAGATCTGTATCAGTGTGTATGACATACAATGGGAATGCAGCACGAGTTTGTGGGGGCGGTTTGATGATATCTGCCCAGTGGAGATGGAAGAAGGTGATACCCTGTGCCAGTGGATGCAGACGCAGCACGCTTGTCAGTAAAAAGGGACAACATTTTCTGTATTGATCGGCCAGTAATGTGTTTTTTTCTTGCCTGTTCAACACAATTCTCTGAAGGGGGTTAAGGGCTTTGAAAATAGGGTGACAGTTTAATCAGCAGGTGACCCTCTCCCACTTTGCTGCGACCAGAGAGAAACAATAAAATTGTGTTTAAGTGGAATTCATTTGGGAAAAGGTAAGCGGGGTCTACAGATGTAGGGCAAACGCTCATTTTATTTTCCATGTTTTTTCCCCCACCTCTGTATTTTTGGCCATTGACCCAGGGTAATTAGCACACACATGTATTTGCTAGGCACTTACAAGCGCTGACACTAAAATAAAGGTGGCCCACTTTCATAGCGCTTTGCTGCGAATACCGACATGCTTGTTAAGTCTCGCCTTTTCCATTCCGAAGGAATGGAAAATGGAGAGAATTCAAGTGCTCAAAGTACTCGTCAAACCAAGGTTTTTTGGTGCGGTTTTCTTCGAGTTCACGTGGCCACAGGCACGCGCTTTTGGGCCATAAACTTTCAGGGCCATCTGTTCCCCAGCTCCAGCACCTCCCCTCTCTCTCCCCGCACACAGCCTTACTTGGATTTCTCCTCCCCCTCCCCAGCCAGCTTCCCCCAGGCCGTGTTCCCTCCCACCTTTCCTCCTCTCTGTCCCTTCTTTCATTCACAACTTATTTTCTATAGGAAGTACATAGAATCACTCCCCTGCATTAGCGATAAACCGGTGACGTCACCAGCGGATAATGTAACATGCGCGTAGCGTTCCTAGACCAACTACGACCTGGTTCATATTGTGCATAATTGTTATGCGTGTTCGTGACGGCTCAGCTCATGTAATATCGAGCGCATCCATAATGCCCGAATGCCAATCCGACGCTGACTGAGTACCCTCGTGCGTTGAGGATCATTATTCTGTGAATCATTAGCGTCAGGCGTTGCAATCTTAACACAATGCAGTCGTCACAACTTGTTTACTATAGGAAGTACATAGAATCACTCCCCCGCATTAGCGATAAACCGGTGACGTCACCAGCGGATAATGTAACACGCGCGTAGCGTTCCTAGACCAACTACGACCTGGTTCATATTGTGCATAATTGTTATGCGTGTTCGTGACGGCTAAGCTCATGTAATATCGAGCGCATCCATAATGCCCGAATGCCAATCCGACGCTGACCGAGTACCCTCGTGCGTTGAGGATCATGATTCTGTGAATCATTAGCGGCAGGCGGTGCAATCTCAACACAATGCAGTCGTTAATGTGAGACTGCAAACAAGAATTTACCAACAAGACAAGAGCACAGCAGTGACAGCGCAAGTCTGAGGGGAGCACGTGCCAACACGCACATCTCTGGCTCACGCAACGGCGGTGAACAGTGTCGGTTCAGCAGGTCCGGGAGGGAGCATTACAATGTAAAGAGGCTCCTCGGGCATGTGAGGCTGAACTCACCATCAATGTTCACCCGGCCACCCACTCGCATCACTAGTCTCAGAAACCACTCAGCCACCTTTGGTGGTAAATGAGATAGCGCTCTGAGTGGCGCCGGCTTTAGGGTCATGGCGTTACATATCTGGGGGCCTTGGTTATAACAATAGCGAATACACAACAAGCATTTGCAATGCAACCGGCGCCGCAATTACGCGAGATTGAGCTATTGGCATTGTGAATGATAATGCCTTTTATGTTTGTTTTCATTTTTAAAACATGACTAAAAGGCTTTGTCAGTTCCAATGCCAATAGCGTAAACTCGTTTTTTTTTTTGCCGCAAAATTTGACCCAAATGATATTGTGTGACTTTCCACTTGCCATGATTGTCTAAATATTTGTAAAGTTGTCAAAGCACCTACTTAGAGATAAACATGTTCTAACTAACGGTTTTGTATGAATGTGGTCTTTTCCGTGCAAACCAACATTATTTTTGATAAGATAATTGCTTTGCTTTGAATCGCTGATGTCTAAAAACGTGAAAAGAGGAGAACAATGTTTTTCTTTTTCTGAATAGTCTGTGGACTACAGTAACTTTTTGTTATTTTCTTGGGTTTGTAATGCCAGTAGGGCAGTATGTCTAACCCACGAAAGAAGAGACTGTGATCATGGTAATCCTAAAAATACAGTAAACTTTGAGCAAGATTCCTAATACTCATAAATGGTTTAAAGTAGGTGTCTTAATTCTGTATGATCGAATGAGGCCCTGTCTGTGTGTGGTGTGAATCGTGTAGTGTTTGTAGCTTCATAAGCTCACAGGCTTTCTCTCCTTTTGTCATACCCCACAGCCATCTGTTGCTTTGCGATCGGCCTCAGGCCTGCATTTCTCCTCCCCTAATTATTCACTGCATGGCTGGCCGGCACATCAAAGGCTGCTGCTCCCCATGCATCTCGTCACCCTTCCTCCCTTGTTGTTCTTTGCCTGATGGTTTATTTTGTAGACCGTAGTTTTGAGTAAGTACTATGCAAGCAGCTTGAAACACCACGCACCATTCCCTCTTAGTTCCCGAGTTTGCACGGCAACACTTTGAATTAAAATGTAACTCCACTGAGCCGCTTTCAATACTAATGTAAAGGAGTAGCAGAGGTGAACGCCACTAACACAATTCATGGCAGTGTGCCTTTATTTATTTATTAAAGGTGCAGCTTTCACTTTGAGCTTGCATTTCTTTGTTCAGAATCAGCCCCACTTTCATGCCCCCTGATTAGTTAATTAAATACTATTATTTTTGTGTTTTCCTTCATTACAGAAAATTAAAATAAACACCTGGCTATAGTATGAATGCAGCTCATTACAAGGAGAGCCCGGGTGCTTAATTTTGTGACACAGAGTTTATCATGATTATATTGTACACTACTCCGGTGTGGTGGGACTGGCTGACTCACTCGATTGTGGTTATGAAGATGAGCATCCAGATGCCCTGCGCATAGGAACAGCTGCCTGTTCGTTTTCACTACACCCTGGCACCGGCTAACTCTCTCTCTATACCCTCCCAACTCCTTTTTTTTCCGCCTTCATCGCTATCGTATCCCTTCAACTCCGATCTTAGCACATACACATTCCAAAAGATCAGGCCCTCCCTCCCACTCGCTGGCTCCCACTGTAGGGCATGGCTGGTTATCAGCAGCTCTGGTGCATCTTCAGGTACCCGAAATCGAAATGTATAATCCTATTCATGGCAGACTCTGTACTAGAATCAGCTGCCTAACCAGGGATGTGGTTTTATGTCTTCTAACATTGTGACGCATTTGCCTCATCTCCCGCGTTCATTCTTTCCAAGGAGAGCCAGTCACTTTCTTTCTCTTGTTTCCGCTTGATTTTCTTCTACATACGGGATGCTCCATTTCCTTCTCCATCATGGGTGTAGGATGACCATTGCCAGGCACTATTATTAATTGATATGTACAATGCTGCAGGGGAGATTGTTCTATGACCTTCATACCCCCTCACCCTTACCCTCACCCTCACACCCCCTCACTCACCCTCTCTCACCCTCACATATACTCACTCACCCTCACCCCCTCACCCTCACACCCCCACAACCCCTCACTCACCCACACACCCTCACTCACCCTCACACACCCCACTCTCACACACCCTCCCTCACCCTTATCCTCACCCCCCACCCTCACACACCCTCACTCACCCTCTCACCCTCACACACAATCTCACCCCCTCAGCACCACCACATTATCACTCAGCACCACCACATTATCACTCAGCACCACCACAGCACCACTCAGCACCACCACAGCACCACTCAGCACCACCACAGCACTACTCAGCACCACTACAGCACCACTCAGCACCACTCAGCAGCACCACTCAACAGCACCACTCAGCACCACCACAGCACCTCTCAGCACTACCACAGCACCACTCAGCTCCACCACAGCACCACTCAGCACCACCACAGCACCACTCAGCAGCACCACTCAGCACCACCACATCACCACTCAGCACCACCACAGCATCACTCAGCAGCGCCACCACAGCATCACTCAGCAGCGCCACTCAGCACCACCACATTATCACTCATCAATCATTATCACTCAGAACCACCACAGCACCACTCAGCACCACTCAGCAGCACCACAGCACCACTCAGCACCACCTCAGCATCACTCAGCACCATCCCAGTATCACTCAGCAGCACCACTCAGCATCACCACAGCACCACTCAGCACCACCACAGCACCCCTCAGCGCTACCCCAGCATCAATCTGCCCAACCATTCAGCAACAACTGGTTTAAATATGTTCTCTCAATGTTTCAAGCTTTATTACAAATGTCACAAACACATGTTAATATTTCACTTCTGTTCTTGGATTTTCGTCACAATAAAATACACTGAACATAATCTTCACAAAAGTTATTTACAAAAGTTTAAGCTATTGCCATTATAAATTAAAATCACTTTTATTTAAGTATTAATTATTTAAAACAATTAAAAGCCATTGTAATTTGTAATATCATTACATCTAAGTCACGAAAATACAAACATGTTGCATTACAAATACTATAGGTGTCACATTTGCGAAAGTTAAATTTATTGGCATTGTAAATGACAAAGCTATGGAAATGAAATGAAATGAAATTCGATTTGTAAAGCGCATGGCTGCCCTGGAGCGTCCCAGCGCTATAGAACAAGGAATACTGAAGAGAAAGCTAGAGTTTAGAGGTCCTGGGGAAACAAGAATGTTTTAAGAAGTTTTCGGAACCTCAGATAGCTAATTTAGCTATTTTCAAAACCAACACATAAATAAAAAAAATTGTCATTTACAAGACCAATAGCTCAAACTTTCATAATGCGAGACCTATTGCATTGCAAATGCTTGTTTTTACTGCGCTAGCATCTTGTTTGCACACCCCTGCAGGCCGGGGTGTTTGAACTTTTGTTCAGCACAGTTCTGAAACCTGCCCCAACTCCTGCGCTGTTCGTAGTATCCTGATGCACAGCCTCTGTGTGTTCGAGTTGTGTCTGTGTGACATGTATAGTCCCTTTACACCTATTTTTTTGTTCAGTTCATCTACTGTGCCCCGTGAGCTCGACTCGCCCCTCTCCCCTAAGGCCCCGTGTCGTATGTCCAATCTATGTGTGTCCGAGCCCTTTCTCATGCTCCACGTATGCCCAGTCTCACCCTGGCGTCATGTGTGTACAGCCTCTGCGAGCCTCCAATCCATCTGAAGCGCCTTGTGTGGCCTATTTCATTTATATCTGACACTTGGGAATTACATCCTCCTGCCCCCACCGTTCACCGAACCCCCACACACGCCATGGCCCGTTTATATACGTCACAGGAGGCATCAACTTACATGCTTCGACGCCTCCTCAGGGGTAGTAAGCGCTATATAAACGCAATTACAATACAATACTAGCTGCCAACACCAAGTACACCATGTGCTCTTCCTTACATCAAGGGAGTAAATGTGCTGCTTCTGACAGAATACCACTTCCATGCCTTCAAAAACATTGTTAAGCCAAAGTATAGAACTACACTCCCAAACTGCACTGAGATGGCCATTTAAATCACTGGAGTGAAAGCACGACGCTGACACAGGAGATCTGGCTAAACTACCTACACCAGAGCTCTAACTTTTACCAAGCATTGGCAGTCTGGGGCGGGGTGAGGAAACTGAGGAGGGCTGCACTGTAGAACAGTGGCAGTGAACACAAGAATGTGTTCCCCTATTCCCCCTTGGAGCTTTCTAGCCATGCCTACCCCTCCTCTGAAACTGTTTAAATAAACCTCTTCCTGATCTGTCAGAGCCCAACGAAGCAGGCAGACTTTTATTCTACTACAGCTGGCAGGCTCCTCTTGCGTCCGCCGCCCGCCTCCCCCTCTTTCTAGGAGCTGTCAGACACTTCTAGGAGCTGCCGTACACGGCACCGTGGGCAGAGCTGGAAGACAAAGGAAAGGAAAAAAAACACTGCTGCAGTCCGGTGTTTCTTGGAGCTGTAGCAGGTCGTGATTCTGAAAGCACATGTGTGCTCGTAGACTGGCATTTCTTTTGGCAATAAAGCGGGTCAGATTGTATGCTGTGCTCTATTACCAAAAGAATTGCAGCAAGTCAACAAGCACACGTGTGCTTTCAGAACCCTCTGAAAGTACACGTCATGGTCCTTTAATATTGCTGCCTTCATTCCTTAAAAGGGCGCGCTTGCAGGGCAGATTCTGTGCCTTTGTTAAAGTAATCATGCTAATTGCAGCGTGATTAGCATGAACACCTTCACAAAGGCATACAATCTGCCCCACAGCTGCGCCCTTTTAACATAACAAAGGTAGCAAGTGCAGGAGGCACTTGCTGCTGAACTCACCTCTGTGCGCTTCAAACACCCCGCTGCGTGCTCGAGATGAGATAGGTGCGCGCGCGCCCAGCCGCGCAGGTTTGAGGGAACAGTGGTCATGAGTCAATAGTTGTGTTGGCAGGCTCACTGGTTCATTGGTGTGTGATATGTGTGACTGAGTGATTCCTGTTTGACATGTACTGCTGGTTCCAAATTAGCGGCATCAATGTGTAATACGTAGCCTCTCTGCTGCTCCTCCCTCCCCCAAAGCTTATTTACTAGTGTTCGCAGCACCGTTGCATCACTTGCACTCCTATGGCACACCATTGTCATACCTGTCTGCGCATGTCTACAAGCCTGACAACGACACTGTGATGTTATGCATTGAAGGTGGGCGGCCACGTGTGTGTAGACATATGGTAAGGATAGGGCGGACACAGATGTAGAGTTCATGGCTGGCTGAACTCACGATGCGGGTAGACCTTTGGCTCGTGCTGGGGTAATAGCGACACACACAACAGTTGGCATGTATGATCCCGGACCCGAGCGGGCTTGCGCTCCTTCATTTACCCCTTTGGTCGTTCCCGCACTCTAGGGGCATGCTACATTGCAAAATTGTACATTGTGGCACAGGTGGCATCAACACTACAACAGAGACCCACGCATTAGTTACTTCCTTGGCAAGGCCAAAACTTAATCACGCCCAGAGCCCCGGGTTGATGAACCACACCCCTATGCTGGACTGTCATACGCCAGTCCACTCCGCTTACGCTTACAAGGGGGTACGACAGCTACATGGCCCAGGTCTACCCCACTGCCTGAGGTGACATGGTTGAGTCCGCTGTACACAGCACAATGTAATGTGGTAGGGCCCTGGGCCCTCATGCATACATAATGACCACACGGAAACACTTAGATAGTTTGTGGGACTGACTACAGGCACATGTGCCCAGCCCCTTTTATTGCCAGGGTCACATGTCCAGTGACGCCTGTGCTGGATGGGTTTCGGGTAGTGTAAGCCACCCCTCAGGGGCTGGTTGGTGCTGGCAACAACTACAACAGTGATCCGACAATCAAAAGTTCAAATAGCAAGGGTCCATGACTTGAGCTACACAGTTAATGGCCTTGCATGCAATGTTGCGGCACAGGCACACAGCCACGGGACGGTAGGGCCATGTGAGCTGAGCTGGTCCTCGTTGATGTCCAAGGAGAATGTTGCAGAGTATTTCGGGGGACAGTGGAAGATGTCCTTCCAGGGCATGATGCAGAGGGCAGGAGCAAGCCAAAACAGACAAATGGAGGAGCAGAATGCTACAGCCTCATTTTTACCACCAAGTCAGTATCAGCTACATGATGAGTAAGGCAACCCCCAGGCCATAGACTCAGACGCCACCGAAGTTCCACCAGAGAGTGTCCATGAATTTCGGGGCACAGAGTCAGTGACACCAGGGCTGAAAGTGGATGCAAACTGTGATGTGGCCTGTACAATGGTATGAACTCAAATGTGTGACCTACTTGGCAGCAGTGTAGGCTGGAGGCAGCGCTCAGCAAGGGACCACAGATATGTGTTGTTGGCTTGCGAAACACAGAGTTAGTGGCACCAAAGCAGTTGTTGGTAGTGTTTGATCACCTCCATAACGATGATCCTTTTTTCCTCCAGACTGAACCGTGTCTTCCTCTTACTCCTCTTCTTGTGTACAATGATATGTACTCTTCCATTGAGAAATCAAGACTCAGTTCCAAATGTGTGACCTACCAGACTGCAGTGTAGGCCGGATTTAGCGGCGGAGTTAGTCAACGAGAAAGTAGTACTGCGGGCCTGATGGTCGGAGGAGGCTGCCAAGGTCACGGGCCTCGGCCTCGGGCTTGGAGCTTGCACCGGCACGTGTTGGGCCCTATTTGACACACACAAGTGTTGGCAGGTGAGCAGTGAGGCCTGGGGTGCAGCAGGCACACAGGATCGAAGGCTGCACCGCTTACGGCGTCGGCCTCATGGCGGCGTGAGAGGCACCCCTCTGGGAGACACGTTGGCCATTCCGGAAGAGAATCACACCCAGAGCTACGTGCTTTTTATTCACACCCCTACGCTAGCCTGGCATACGCCGGGTCAGCCCACTCCACTCACGCTTACAGGGGGGTACATAACAAGCTACTTTTCCGTGATCTTCCCCACTGGCTGACGTAACATGGTTGCGTCCACTATCCACTGCACTCCAAACACCAGCAGTATATGTCGACATGGACATGTCTGTGGTCTGCATACTGCAGTCTGTCCAGCACATCAACGCCGCACTTGGCATTGTGTACATTCTCATTCATGTGTCACTTACCTCCTTCGCACATGCATAGTTCCCACCTCTCACCCCAATCTCCTATTGTGTGGCTGAGGTGCCATGCCGTTGATGGCTTATGTACATGGCTAGCCCTGGTTACCACAGTAAGTGAGTGGGCATGTTGTTTGGCATGTTGTATGTGAGTTTGTAATGTGCATTTCCGGAGTTGTGACTTGCATGATTGTGGAGTTGAGGTGTGTGGTGTGTTCATTTGGTACTTAACAGAGAGCAGTGCATTCCCATAGGTGACATCCTTGAAGCGCTGGTTGATGATGAACGGTCAGAAGATGTAGGAATCATGCACACTGCCTGGGTAGTTAGCAACAACATTGGTGAAGAGTCCCCGGTGGCCCACTATTGCCTGCACATTGATGGAATGTGTGTGCTTTCTGTTGTGGTAACTGTGTGCAGTGTTGGCAGGGGGCACAAGTAGGAAATGGTGCAGTCAATTGCCCCCAACACGTGCGGGAAGCCACCTATGGCGTAGAAGCCTTGCTTGGTCTCCAGCTCTTCCTGTGCAGTATGGAGGGAGTGAAGGTGCTGGGGTATAAGGCTGATGATGGCACCCAAGACAGTTGTGATGAACTTCGATAGGGCTGGCTGTGAGACTCCTATGACTCTGGTGGTTGTTGGTTGGAAGGTACCAGAGGCCAACAAGTGCAGCACAGCCAGTAGCTTTGTCTGAGGTGGGATGTTGGTTGCCCGCTGTGTTGGTACCATCAGCCTATGGGCAATGATGTTCAGGATGCGGAGGATGGTTGTCCTTTTGAGCCTGTGGTGGGCAATGACATCCTCTGGTGTTACGTATGTGAGGCTGGTGCGCTTCCTGAAGGTCCGCTGTCTTGGTCTGCGCTGCCTCTGTGATAATCTGGGGGTGGGAGTGGTCCAGGGGAGGTTGTTGCCCTCTTGTGGCACCGGGCTGCATGATCAGTGGCTCCATGGTATCTGTTGTTCATCAGGTGTGGCTCTGGCCTGGGCTCCTTTTTCTGGTGCAGGTTGTCGTCCGACTTTACACCAGGTAAGAGCAGGTGTTAAATTCCTGCTGCTAACGCGCCTTATCACCTGTTTTGTGATCTTATCGCAGATCCGGATGGTCGTTGTGAATGTTGCGGAGTGGTGTTTTCGCGGCTTTTTGCACGGGAATGCCTACTCTGCATATCATTAGCGTTAGTTGCAGGGGTCATCTGCCGTAATTTTTTTTGTGGCTACTATTGCAGGTAAATTGGTGATACCAGCTGTTAGCACCAGCTTGTGAATGGGGCAAAAAATGTATCGCCACTTTGGCTGCAATAAAGTGCTGATAACTCGGTGATAAGTCCATGAGAATATGCCCCTATGACGCTTGACACAACCGGCCAGGCCGAGCACATTCCAGGTCAACAATAGGTAATTATCCCCATGCATTTACATCAGTAAGAGAGCAAGACAGTAGATATGCATTCCTGCATGCGACAGACAGTTAGGTAGCATGTGAAGGACAATCCTGCATTCTAGCGTGGCACGCAGATATATGTTATGGACTGGAATTTCGTGGTATACTATAAACCGACCCACCCACCCCAGGCCTAATTGCCAATGGGCAACAGGCCATATTCACTTATATGCAAACATAGTAAATTAAGAAGAAAAAGAAAACAGTAAATCACAAAATTCAAGATAAGTCTGTAACAGTCACTTATCGTGAGTGGGACGTGTGGGTACTCACTCAGTCTCGCCATAGCCTCCTGACCACCTCAGTAGAGTATTCATAGATCAGCCGATCAGGAAAGGATGAAGTCCTTTGTCCAGCGGTTGCCTCCTGCTTGGATATAATGTTCCATTAGCATGGATTAAACAGTTCCGGTGAGGCCTAGTGGTGTGAGTAGTTAACCCAGTTCATCTGAAGTCTGAGGTGTCACGTTGGGGTCATCGCCCAGCATCAGCTGTTGCTGTGAGTCCGATAGGGAATATTGCTGTTCCGGGGAGGCCTCCGTTTCTGAGTCTGAGCAGAGAGGAGAAGTGGCGGCTCCGTGCTTATCCACAATGTTTGAGAGCCTGCTCCGTTTCCTGCGCTGCTTGGGCTTTGGTGGGGCGCTGCCTGCGGGGCAGACCGCGGCGTCCGCGATGAGTGTCCTTTTTCCATTGTTGGTGGGTGGCCCGCATGGATTTCTGAGCTGTCGCCACTCCGTTCGGTTTCACCCTTTTCAAAGTGTCATGAGAATAGCAGAAGACAGTGGTTCCTTTATGCTGTATGCGCAATGAGACCGGGTATTGTAATGCATACTTTATCTCATGTTCGTGGAGGCAGCATTTAACGTCCATAAAGGATGCCCTGTGGCGCTGTACAGTTAATGTGTGGTCCGGATATATGTGCACCTCTGCGTTCTCGATCACCCACGGGCCATGGGCCCTTTTTAACTTTCAGGATGTGATCCCTGTCACAGTAGTTAAAGAGGCGTGCGACCACCTGCCTAGGGGGAGTGCCCAATTGAAGAGGGCCCCCCAGGACTCTATGGGCTCAGTCCACGGAGAAGAACTTGGAATGCTTGCCTTGAAGTATGGCGTCCGAGAATCAGGTTTCCAGGTATAGCTCCATACTCTGTTCATCGACGCGTTCCGGCAGGCTCACAAGGTGCATGTTGTTTCGGTGTAATCTGCCTTCATGATCGTCAACACGATCTCTGAGATAGTTAACCTCCTCTTGCAGTGACCTAATTTGGGCCACCGTTGAGGACACAGAGTGCTTCACAGTTGCGATTGCGGACTCCACATCTTCTACTCTGTCTTTTAGTTTTTTGTGGTCCTCTTGTAGAAAACTGAGATCTGCACATACCACATCTAGGGACCAGGCTGGATTTAATGCCCATCACCGCCGCAATTAGCTCGTCGAGGCAGTGTGAGAGGTCATGTTGAGGCATGGGTTGGCCGGTTAATGGCTGGTCGGCACCCGTGGCGCCGATGATGGGCCCTGTGGGTCAGTGGCCTGTGGTTGCTGTTTCTCAGGTCTTATCTTGGCCATCCTGGTGGTAATGTCACTCCGTAAGTACCAGGGAGAGCGGGGAAAAGAGTGCACTGGGTCCACCGCTTGCATCCTGCTGCTGGTTGGGCCCTGGTCATGGGGGGGTATTAGTCGATCCTTGCCCCCACCGTGGACTAAATAACCGCTGAGTAATGGTGTCAATTGCTGTGCGTATAGGGCAATGAAGGGAAAGTGTCGGACCCCGAGCAGCAATCGTCCAGGGGTTGCCAGTTAAAGGGCAGTATAGAGGTGCGCTGCCGTATCCATATTTTAAAAGGAGGGTGCCTCCTGTGTAGGCTCTGGCAATGGAGGCCTTGTGTTGGGGCTGTACATCCCACCAGGTAAGGAGTCAGTACTTGCCAGTTGTATGTATTCCCTTTGGGCAAGACGAGGCATCCCAGGCCCAGTGATGTGGGAGTGCAGCGCCGATACTGTGTGCAGCGCCGATCCCATCTAAGTGCCTACTCTCAGCAGGAAGCCGTCGTTGCCCAGGCTTGGCATTCCACCCAGGCACAAAGGGGCCCCACAGGTCCAGGGGCAACTTTGGTGCTGTAGAACCAGTATGGTGCGGGGGCCACAGCGCCTCGCCTGCTGCCAATCAGCAGCAGGCCTGGTGAGCGCCAAAGTGTGTTCGGGCCTCATCGGCCACACTGTGCTTGAGGGGCACGCAGTTTGTTTAATGATGTTTCAGGTCTCTGAGGGGCTGTCTGGTGAGCCCGTTAATATTGGGGGAGCCCACGGATGAAAATCAGGCCCCCGGGTGCCATTGCCGATGATAACCACAAGGTTTGAGTTATGCCGGGGGTGAGAGGCATGATTGGCCTACCTGAGTCCGTGGCTGGGCCCGTCCCTTGTGAGGTGCAGAAACGCTCTTGTGATGTCGGTGAAGTGGCAGGGCACGCATCTCAGCTGTGCCCCACTGTGCCAATTTCCTGTCGTAGCTGTTGGCCTGCGGATGCGATGGGGCACCAAGGTGGGGGCCCTGGCGGTGAATGAGGTGCCTTTGGCCGGGTGCGCCCACAGCAGAGGTTTGGTGGGGGAGGGGCCGCAAACATGGGCTTGAGTCTTTCCTTCGTTGTCTTGCTTCCCCCTGGTCCCAGTCACTTCAGAAGGACTCAGCTGGGTCGCTGGTGCGTCTCACAGTGATTTCGAGGGACGCTGGCTAATCTTCAGCGGCTAAATGCAGGACATTTGGCAGTCTTGGATGCTTGATTCCGGTCTAGGAAAGACATGGCATGGTAGTTCGGGCTGGACTGTTCCCATGAGGCACAGGGTCAAGGCTGATTTGCATATAGCCATTGTCTGACCTAGGGTGGTGTGGAGTGCAAAAAAACGATGGATTTAGGCCCAGATCTTTGTACTGGGTGAATTTAAGACATTGTTCTGCATTCTGTCCATCAACTGTGTTTTTTGCAATTTTCACCCCGAGTGGGCTGGGTATGCTCAGACGTGAGTCCCAGGCTCTCCACATCACTGGAGTTAAGCTATCCAGGCTGAAGAAGGCTGATAGCCAGAAACCGGTCCTTGGATGCTTGATTCCGGTCTAGGAAAGACATGGCTTGGTAGTTTGGGCTGGACTGTTCCCATGAGGCACAGGGTCAAGGCTGATTTGCATATAGCTATTGTCTGACCTAGGGTGGTGTGGAGTGCAACAAAACGATGGATTTAGGCCCAGATCTTTGTACTGGGGTGAATGCAAGACATTGTTTTGCATTCTGTCCATCAACTGTGTTTTTTGCAATTTTCACCCCGAGTGGGCTGGGTATGCTCAGACGTGAGTCCCAGGCTCTCCACATCACTGGAGTCAAGCTATCCAGGCTGAAGAAGCCTGATAGCCAGAAACCGGTCCTTGGATGCTTGATTCCGGTCTAGGAAAGACATGGCTTGGTAGTTCGGGCTGGACTGTTCCTATGAGGCACAGGGTCAAGGCTGATTTGCATATAGCCATTGTCTGACCTAGGGTGGTGTGGAGTGCAAAGAAACAATGGATTTAGGCCCAGATCTTTGTTCTGGGGTGAATGTAAGACATTGTTCTGCATTCTGTCCATCAACTGTGTTTTTTGCAATTTTCACCCCGAGTGGGCTGGGTATGCTCAGACGTGAGTCACAGGCTCTCCACATCACTGGAGTCAAACTATCCAGGCTGAAGAAGGCTGATAGCCAGAAACCGGTCCTTGGAAGCTTGATTCCGGTCTAGGAAAGACATTGCTTGGTAGTTCGGGCTGGACTGTTCTCATGAGGCACAGGGTGAAGGCTGATTTGCATATAGGCATTGTCTGACCTAGGGTGGTGTGGAGTGCAAAAAAACGATGGATTTAGGCGCAGATATTTGTACTGGGTGAATGTAAGACATTGTTCTGCATTCTGTCCATCAACTGTGTTTTTTGCAATTTTCACCCCGAGTGGGCTGGATATGCTCAGACGTGAGTCCCAGGCTCTCCACATTACTGGAGTCAAGCTATCCAGGCTGAAGAAGGCTGATGGCCAGAAACCGGTCCTTGGATGCTTGATTCCGGTCTAGGAAAGACATGGCTTGGTAGTTCGGGCTGGACTGTTCCCATGAGGCACAGGGTCAAGGCTGATTTGCATATAGCCATTGTCTGACCTAGGGTGGGGTGGAGTGCAAAAAAACGATGGATTTAGGCCCAGATCTTTGTACTGGGGTGAATGTAAGACATTGTTCTGCATTCTGTCCATCAACTGTGTTTTTTGCAATTTTCACCCCAAGTGGGCTGGGTATGCTCAGACGTGAGTCCCAGGCTCTCCACATCACTGGAGTCAAGCTATCCAGGCTGAAGAAGGCTGATAGCCAGAAACCGGTCCTTGGATGCTTGATTCCGGTCTAGGAAAGACATGGCTTGGTAGTTCGGGCTGGACTGTTCCCATGAGGCACAGGGTCAAGGCTGGTTTGCATATAGCCATTGTCTGACCTAGGGTGGTGTGGAGTGCAAAAAAACGATGGATTTAGGCCCAGATCTTTGTACTGGGGTGAATGTAAGACATTGTTCTGCATTCTGTCCATCAACTTTGTTTTTGCAATTGTCACTCTTAT